>NW_027198255.1:0-47320 GCF_038502225.1 Cherax quadricarinatus
CAATAGATAGGAGTAGCAATATAGTAACGATAGTTTCATTGCCAGCTACTTGTTAAGGTAGGGTAAGTCCAGCTCCCGCTATTCCCCCCCCCTTTTTCCCCCTCCCCAAAAGTGATAGTTTGCTTGCCGGCTACTTGTTAAGGTAAGGTAAGTCTAGCTCCCGCTATCCCTTCCCCTCCTTCTTCCCCCCCAAAAAGTGACGTGTGGGGCTCCGGTCCAAACAGTAGTCACAAGACTCACAGCTCCCAGCACTACTCTTGGATGACAGAGAGGGTCACCTGCCAATCAACGAGTAGAATTGATGGAGATGGACTAACGTCCTCAGACTTCCCCTTTTTGGATTTAATTACCTGTGCACCTGTATGAAATTGCAGGACGTAACCCCTCATCATTGCAGCGGTAAAGAACCTGCTTTCCTGTCATCGGGATAGAATACTCTCGGCTATACTCTGAAGAACGAACCAGTGGGTTGTAACCAACACCTGCGACCCCCCCCCATCATCAGCAACTGCTATGATTTCAACAACACACAGTGTCACCAACACCAGACACCCCTATATATGTTAGCGTTGAGTTCGAATGTTATTTTATTCATTTCATTTTTCATTTTTCTTTCAAATAGGATATACCTTTCATGTTTTATTGTTTTATGTTTGCTTTAATAAATAATAAAGTGTTTACCTTGTGAATTATTATTTCTTTTTCTATTCATTAATTTTCCTGAGGAGGAGCCAGCCTTGGTAATATTGTCTGAAGTTGTTACAGGGCTGAGTAAGCCTTCACAAGTGGCGACCTTGCCAGGATCAACTCGACGGAATCAAGATTCAACTCCATCTCGAATCTACCATTGGAACTTCAACGCCGCATACCACAGATGGTTACCACCAGCCATGAGTAATCATTCTCTATGGTAGGACTACAGTACAGGTATTTAAAAGATTTGGTGATTGTTATAGTTTCAATTTATTGTAAGTCAAGTCAAGGCAGGAATACTAGTTAATTCTGCCATCTATTTTTGTGTGAGCTTGAAACACTTTGAAGGATTAGACTCTAGGGACCCGAGATTTTCCAGTGACAATTTGTTTCATTGAGCTCTTTATTTTATCAAGGGAACTGTCGTTGGACACTCTTGATTTGTTGGTGAGAAGATTGGATGGTCAAGTGACCCCATTCTACTTACTGTTTGCTCTGAGCTGGCATAGAACCCTTTGTTTTAATTAATACATATTGTTTAATTGAAGTAGAGATCGAGCCCTCTGATTTATTTACAGTTTGAGTGGAGCAGGAATTGAACCCTCCATTTTGGTTAATACCCATTTCATTTTCCCCTGGTAGTTTAAGTTATTCTTGCAAATATGGAGGAATACCAGTTTTGGATGAACGCTGGAAGTAAGTTAGGAATGACAGGGAAAAATTTAGAATCTTTCATTAGTGCTAAGATCCAGGAAAGACTTGAAAGAGAGAGAATTGAGAGAGAAGAAAAACAATTAGAAAGGGAAAGAGAAGAGAAAAAGGAGAGAGAGAGAATTGAGAGAGAAATCCAAGAAAGACAGTTAGAAAGAGAGAGAGAAGACAAAAAGGAGCGTGATAGACTTGATCGTGAGGAGAGAGCTAGAGTACGTGAGGAACAAGCTAAGATACGTGAGGAACAGGTTAAATTAAGAGAACTTGAGGAAAGAGCAAAGGATAGAGAAGTTGAGGAAAAAGCTAGAGAACATGAGTTAATAGAGAGAGAAAAGGATCGCGAGCTCGAAAAATCTTGCCTTGAATTAGAGAATAAAAAGTTAACTTTTACACAACAACAATTAGAGGAAGGAGTAATGGAACAACATGCAGTCAGTACACATATTCCAACACCTAATTTACCTCCCTTCACAGAGGGGGAAGACATAACTTCATATATTATCATGTTTGAAAATACCGCTACCCTCTGTGAATGGCCTGGACACCTGGGCTACCAGTTTAGGAATGTTATTTTCTCGTACAGCCTTGAATATCTATGCAACTCTGTCTCAGGATATATGCAATTATAACCTACTGAAGAAGGCAATCCTTAAAGCATATCAAAAAACCACTAATTCTTACAGGAAAGATTTCAGGTATGCCACCTTACAGCCTGGCCAGAACTTTCAGCAGTTACAGGTTACACTCTTTCGTTTGTTCGACTTTTGGATAGAGAGTTCAGGAATTGATCGCAGTTATGTATCTCTTAGAGACTTCATGGTTGCTGACCAGTTCCTCACAGCTCTTCCCCATCAGATACGAACATTCATCAGAGAACGTAACCTGATTAAAGCTGAGGAAGTTGCTGAGGCTGCTGACCTGTATGCTGAGGCTCACAATTCCTATAAAGACCTGAAGGGATCTAGCCCTAAGGGCAAGGATTCATCAGACCTTAAGAAATCAAAGCCTCTAGTGGAAAGTAAAATGACTTCTTTTATTCCTGTTTGTCATTTGTGTGGTGTTATGGGACATAAACGTCCAGATTGTCCTTCTAAGAAGGTCCAAAAAGTTGGAAGATGTTTTAAAGACTGTAATGAACAAGCACCCTTCTGTTCAGGAACAGTTAATGGACTTAATGTATCTACCATTTTACGAGACACTGGATGCACATTTATAGTCATTTCTGATAAGCTGTTCCCTAATCTTAAAGAAACTCATTCCTCTGCTATACTTTCAGACTACTTGGGCCGTACAGACACTTTTCCTACCATCCGTTGTTACATTAGGTCTAAATGGTTCACAGGTTGGTCTGAAGCCGTACTAGCTCCCATCACTTCTTGCTCCGTACTAATAGGTAATGTAAAAGGTGCCATTCTTCCTTCTGAGGTTGACCTTTCATCACCAAAGGTGGACATAAGCTTTTCAGATCCTATTCCTGTAGAGTCAGAGAAGCCCCTTGGAAGTTCAGATGAGACAATGTCTCGTGAGATTCATGTGGGATTAAAAACCAGTGATGCTACTTTCGAAAGCGAGGTAGTAGGATCACCGGTTCACTTGTTAGATGAAAGTGAAGATATCGCCTCCGATACCATAAATGTCTTGACTAGGGCTCAGACCAAAGCCCAGGCTTCTCCTACTGTTCATCCTTTGATTTTCCCTGACTTTAAGCCTTTAGACATATCAAAGGACTCCTTTGTCAATTTACAACGTAACTGCCCTTCTCTTCAGAATTGCCATAATGCCGCTAAACAAAATCAAGTTATCCAAAGGAAAAACTTTTCATATAAATTTGAATATATAAAAGGTATCTTGTACAAGTCAGTATTCAAATTAAATTCAGATGAGACAGACTATTCCATCTTAGTTGTTCCAAGTCAATGTAGAGAGACTGTTCTTCAAATGGCTCATGACCTGCCAGTGGCCGGACATTTCTTGCATCGTAAAACCTTAAATAAAATTAGGGAAACCTATTTTTGGCCAAAATTGTCCTCAGATGTCACTACCTACTGTAGATCATGTAAAGTTTGCCAACTGTCATCCTCCCGAGGTACCAGGCGAGTACCTATGGTCAAAATGCCAGTCTTTACGGTACCCTTTGAAAGAGTAGCCATTGACGTCATTGGTCCTTTATCTCCACTTTCATCTGGGGAACATAGATATATATTAACATTAGTTGATTATGCTTCGAGTTTCCCTGAAGCGGTTCCCTTAAAGACCATAACTACTACAGAGGTGGCTGAAGCCCTTTTGTCCATCTTCTCCAGAGTGGGCATCCCAAGAGAAATTTTGTCTGACTGTGGGACACAATTCACATCTGACTTAATGCAACATCTCTACCAACTTTTGGGAGTGAATCCTCTCTTCACCACACCCTATCATCCCAGCTGTAATGGGAGGATTGAGCACCAGCATTCGATTCTCAAGTCCATTTTAAGGAAACTTTGCTCCCTTAAACCTAAGGAGTGGCATCTTTACCTACCCTGTGCTTTGTTTGCCATGAGGGAAGCTCCCAGTGACTCTTTGGGGTTTTCACCTTTTGAACTTCTCTATGGTAGACAGGCCAGAGGCCCATTGCCCATCCTTCATGACTTATGGACTAATGAGGACGTAAAGGCTGAGGTTCAGTCTTCTTATCAGTTTCTCCTTGACCTTAGATCCAAACTTGAGGAGACCTCTGACATAGTTTCGAAAAACTTAAGCTTGTCAATGGACCAGTACAAAACCTATTTTGATTCCAAAAGTCAGAGGAGAAGTTTTAAAGAAGGAGATGAAGTTCTGGTACTTTGCCTATCAAGTCAAATAAATTATTAGTAGCATGGAAAGGTCCATATAAAGTATTAAAAATTTGTGGTTAAGCTGACTACCTCATATTAGTCAAGGGGAAACCTAAGCTTTATCATATCAACATCCTTAAGAAATATTACCGAAGAAATTCGGTTAACTGCCTTAATAACTTTGACTTAGTTTTTCCACACGAACTTGATAAAACAACTGAAGAATGTAAGGTGTGTGTAATTAACTTAGACTATGATGAAGAACTACATGACTTGGCGACTCTTGACCACTCGGACGCAACCAACATTAATATTAATGAATCTTTGGATGACCATAAGAGACATGAACTACTTCAATGTGTGAGTAAATTTTCAGACGTCTTTACTGATATTCCAGGTGTTATCTCCACGGTAGTCCATAAGATTGACTTAGTGACGGACAATCCTATCAAACGAAAATTATACCCAGTTCCAGTTCACCTTAGGGATGCATTTGACTGATAGACAAATTATTAAAACTAAAGATCTTTGAACCTTTAGTATCTTCATATTGTTCACCAGTAGTCATGATTAAGAAGAGGGATAATTCATATAGACTTGCTATTAACTTCAGAGGCCTTAATGCTATAACTCGGTGGGATGCTGAACCTATGCCCTTAATAGATAGCAATCTACACAAATTTTATGACTCTTCCTTCTTTTCAGAGATTGATATTGTGCAGGCATATCATCAAGTAATGTTAGATCCTTCTTCTAAGCAGTACACCGCTTTTCCTACACACCAAGGACTGATGCAATATAGAACTATGCCCTTCAGTTTGGAAACTGCCTGTGCTACCTACGTGAGGCTGATGAGAAAGGTCTTGGGTAATATGCCAAATGTTTCAGTTTATTTTGATAACATTTACGTAATGACATCCACATGGGGGCGAACATATCCAAACATTAACATCAGTTTTGCGTAGGTTACGCTCACATGGCCTCACTGCCATGCCGAAGAAATGCTTCCTTGGGTATAACAAGATTAGATATCTTGGCCTAATACTTTCTAATAACTCTCTGCAGCCTCTCCCCAGTAAGATCAAAGCTTTATTAGAATTTAAATTCCCCAAAACCAAGAAGCTCATTCATAGCTTTGTTGGTTCTCTAAATTTTTATACACGGTTTATCCCGAACCTTACTGATCTTACAGGCATCTTATCCAACTTCCTTAAAAAGTCTGTGAAGGAACCTCTTGAACTTTCCGGCGTAGCTGGGGAAAAGTTTAATGAGATTAAAAGTATCTTTTCGAAAGACCCTATACTTAAGATTCCAGATATTAATAAAACATTTTGTTTAAGAACTGATGCCTCTGGTGGCCTGGTGGTTAACGCTCTCGCTTCACATGGTGAGGGCCTGGGTTCGATTCCCAGCCAGAGTAGAAACATTGGACGTGTTTCTTTCCACCTCTTGTCTATGTTCCCCATCAGTAAAATGGGAACCTGGGTGTTAGTCGACTGGTGTGGGTCGCATCCTGGGACACTGACCATAGGAGGCCTGGTCACAGACCGGGCCGCGGGGGCGTTGACCCCCGGAACTCTCTCCAGGTAATCCAGGTAATCTCTCCAATACTGGCTTAGGTGTGGTGCTACTGCAATACCATGATGGTACTCCCTTCCCTGTATGCTTCCTAAGCCGGAAACTGCTTCCTGCAGAAACGAGATACTCCACCATAGAAAAGGAATGTTTGGCCCTTGTGTGGGGTATTTCCAAACTTAAATTTTATTTGCTGGGAAAAGAATTTATTTTAGAAACGGACCACAAACTTTTGATATACCTAGAAACTTTTAAGGGAACCAACAGTCGCCTCCTGAGGTGGACATTGGCACTCCAGGCTTTTAAGTTCCATATTGTGTATATCAATGGTTCGTCCAATTATTTCTCTGACTGGTTAAGTCGCGACAGTCAGTAGAAGATTTGTTGCCTTACGCGACTCCCACAGGTCAGAACTTTTTCCTCGCCTATTCTTCTTATACTCCTTGACTATAAGTCTTGGTATGGGGGAGTGTGAGGGAAAAGTTCAATAGATAGGAGTAGCGATATAGTAACGATAGTTTCATTGCCGGCTACTTGTTAAGGTAGAGTAAGTCCAGCTCCCGCTATTCCCCCTCCCCGAAAGTGATAGTTTGCTTGCCGGCTACTTGTTAAGGTAAGGTAAGTCTAGCTCCTGCTATCCCTTCCCCTCCTTCTTCCCCCCCCCGAAAAGTGACGTGTGGGGCTCCGGTCCAAACAGTAGTCACAAGACTCACAGCTCCCAGCACTACTCTTGGATGACAGAGAGGGTCACCTGCCAATCAACGAGTAGAATTGATGGAGATGGACTAATGTCCTGAGACTTCCCCTTTTTGGATTTAATTACCTGTGCACCTGTATGAAATTGCAGGACGTAACCCCTCATCATTGCAGCGGTAAAGAACCTGCTTTCCTGTCATCGGGATAGAATACTCACGGCTATACTGTGAAGAACAAACCGGTGGGTTGTAACCAACACCTGCGATATCGCCCCCATCATCAGCAACTGCTACGATTTCAACAACACTCAGTGTCACCAACACCAGACACCCCTATATATATTAACGTTGAGTTCAAATGATATTTTATTCATTTAATTTTTCATTTTTCTTTCAAATAGGATATACCTTTCAGGTTTTATTGTTTTATGTTTGCTTTAATAAATAATAAAGTGTTTATCTTTGTGAATTATTATTTCTTTTTCTATTCATTAATTTTCCTGAGGAGGAGCCAGCCTTGGTAATACTGTCTGAAGTTGTTACAGGGCTGAGTAAGCCTTCACAACCTCCTTCACTCCCTCTTCCTGCTCCTTTGAAGTAAGTTCCTCAGCTGCAGTCTGTTGCTGATCGAGTTGAAGCTCTTGCAGCTCTTCAGCGCTTAGCTCTTCCCTGTGGTCCCCCACCAACTCTTCCACATCCTCGCCACTCACCTCCAACCCTTGGGATTTCCCCAGTGCCACAATAGAGTCCACAGGGTCAGCAGGGTCAGGGTCAGCCTCAAACCCTTCAAAATCCCTCTCTTGGACACAACCTGGCCACAATTTTCTTCAAGCAGAGTTCAAAGTCCTGGAAGTCACTCCCTCCCAAGCCTTACCTATAAAGCTTACGCAATTGAGGATACTGAAATGATCTTTCCAGAACTCTCTTAAGGTCAACTGAGTGTCAGAGGTCACTTCAAAGTACTTTTCAAACACTGCTTTTGTGTAGAGTTTTTTGAAGTTAGAAATGACCTGCTGGTCCATGGGCTGGAGGAGAGGAGTGGTGTTAGGAGGCAAAAACTTAACTTTTATAAAACTGAAGTCCCTAAACACTTGGTCTTCAAAGTCTTGAGGATGTGCAGGAGCATGGTCCAGTACCAGGAGGCACTTGAGTGGCAATTTCTTTTCCAGGAGGTATTTTTTCACAATTTGGTCAAACACATCATTAACCCACTTTCTGAAAATTTGCCTTGTGACCCATGCCTTCTGATTAGCTTTCCACATCACACGCAATCTATTCTTGATGACATTGCTTGTCTTGAACACCCTGGGATTTTCTGAGTGGTACACCAGTAAAGGCTTCACTTTAAAATCTCCACTAGTATTACCACACAACAAAAGAGTAAGCCTGTCTTTCACAGGCTTGTGTCCTTGCAGTGCCTTTTCCTCCTGCGTGATGTAGGTCCTGTTTGACATTTTCTTCCAAAACAGACCTGTTTCATCACAACTGAACACTTGTTGAGGTTTTAATTGATCAGCCTTTACATAGTTCTTGAGCTCCTGTATGTACTTTTCTGCTGATTTTTTTTTCAGAACTTGCAGCCTCTCCATGCCTTACAACACTGTATGCCACTATGCTTCTTAAATCTCTCACCACCAGCTTTTGCTGGCCCTAAATTCATTACCAGCAGCACTTTTTACATAAGAACATAAGAAAGGAAGAACACTGCAGCAGGCCTGTTGGTCCATACTAGGCAAGTCCTTTACAGTCCATCCCACTAACAAAGCATTTGCCCAACCCAATTTTCAATGCCATCCAAGAAATAAGCTCTGATAATTCTATCCACTCTCATATGCAAGTCCCACTCAAATCCAACCCCTCTCACTCATGTATTTATCCAACCTATATTTGAAACTACCCAAGGTTTTAGCCTCAATAACCCAACTAGGTAGACTGTTCCACTCATCAACTTCCCTATTTCCAAACCAATACTTTCCTACATCCTTTCTAAATCTAAACTTGTCTAATTTGAATCCAATACTGAGGGTTCTCTCCTGGAGAGATATCCTCAAGACCTTATTTATATCCCCTTTATTAATACACATCTTCCACTTATACACTTCAATCATGTCTCCCCTCATTCTTCATCTAACAAGTGAATGTAATTTAAGGGTCTTCAATCTTTCTTCATAAGGAAGATTTCTAATGCTATGTATTAATTTAGTCATTCTACGCTGAATGTTTTCTAACAAATTTATATCCATTCTGTAATATGGAGACCAGAACTGAGCTGCATAATCTAGGTTAGGCCTTACTAATGATGTATAAAGCTGAAGTATAACCACTGCACTTGTGTTACTTACACTTCTTGACATAAATCCCAGCAATCTATTTGCCTTATTATGCACGCTTAGGCACTGCTGTCTTGGTTTAAGATTGCTGCTTACCATAACCCCCAAATCCTTTTCGCATTCTATACAGCTAAGTTCAACGTTAAGCTGGTAGGTGCTAAGGTTATGGACATTTCCAAGCTTTAGAACTTTACATTTATCTACATTGAACTGCATCTGCCACTTTTCTGACCACGAATTGAGTTTGTCTAAATCCTCCTGAAGTTGTGAGACATCAACGTCTGAATCGATTATCCTACCTGTCTTCATGTCATCAGCAAATTTGCTTATGTCACTAGTAATTCCCTCGTCAAGGTTGTTTATGTATATTATAAACAATGGGCCTACAACTGATCCCTGCGGAATGCCACTTGTTACAGAACCCCACTCAGATTTAACCCCATTTATGCACACTCTCTGCTTCCTATTAGTGAGCCATGACTCGATCCATGACAGCATTTTCCCCCCAATGCCATGAGCAGCCACTTTCTTCAACAGTCTCTGATGTGGTACTCTATCAAAAGCCTTACTAAATTCTAAATAAACAATATCGAATTCTTTATCCTGATCAACGGCCTCAAAAGCTTTGCTGAAGAAGGTTAATAAATTAGTTAGGCATGAACGGCCCCTGGTGAAACCATGTTGAGTATCATTAATCAAATTATGGCTATAAAGATGGCTTCTTATATTATCAGCTATAATTGACTCTAGTAATTTGCCTACAATTGAGGTTAGGCTTATTGGGCAGTAATTTGATGGTAATGGCTTGTCCCCTGCTTTAAAAATAGGAATTACATTAGCCATCTTCCACATATCACGCACTACACCTGTTTGAAGAGATAAATTAAAAATATTAGTTAAAGGTTCACAGAGTTCCATTTTACACTCTATAAGAACCCTTTAAAAAAGTTCATCAGGGCCCGGGGATTTATTTTGCTTTAACTGGTCTATCTGTTTGATAACCATTTTGCTAGTGACTGCAATATTGCATAATTTATCATCCTCAAGCCCACTATAAAAATCAACCATTGGGACATTGTCAGTGTCTTCCTGAGTGAAAACAGAGAGAAAATAATCATTAAGAATGGAGCACATTTCATTCTCCTTGTCAGTGAGATGCCCAGAGTTATTTTTAAGGGGACCTATCTTATCTCTAACTTTTGTTCTATAAACCTGGAAAAAACTTTTTGGGTTAGTTTTTGAATCCCTAGCAGATTTAATTTCATAGCCCCACTTAGCTTTTCTTATCCCCTTTTTAACGTCCCTCTTAATGTCACTATACTGATTCATAAGATGACCCTCACCTCTTTTGATACACCTATAAATTCCTTTCTTTTGTCCTAAAAGATATTTGAGCCTATTATTCATCCATTTGGGGTCATTTTCATTAGATCTAATTTCCTTACATGGGATAAATGTCCTTTGGGCAGCATGTATTGTGTTAAGAAAGCTGTCATACTGATAGCTCTCTTCGTTACTCCAGTCTACAGATGATAAGTATTCTCTAAGCCCATTGTAATCTGCTAAGCAAAAATCTGGGACCATTACTGAATTATCCCTACTATCATACTTCCAATCAATGCTAAAGGTACAGTGGTCCCTCAATAATCGTCCGGCCTGAAACTCGTCCATTTCGGAAATTAGCGCGTTATTTCATCTAAACATTGGCTCGCAAATGGTCCGTTAACTCGCTAATCGTCTTTTGTCCTGGACGTGTACTCATGGCTCTGAGCCACCTCGGCCTCCCTTCCCAGCCATTGTGCCATTGTTTACCAGTGAGCAACGGTCCCCTCATGTGTTCATACTTAATATTTCATAATATTCCATTCATTTTAGTGCTTGCAAGTGCTAAATAAGCTACCATGGCTCCAAAGTAAGCTCCTATTGCAAGCCTTTGGTAAAGAAGGTGAGAAATACAACTGAACTTAAGAAAAACATCATTGAAGAATATGAAAGTGGCGCACATGTGGGCAAACTGGCCAGGATGTATAACAAATCCCATACAACCATATCTTCCATCATGGCCAAGAAAAAAGAAATCAAGGAAGCTGTTGTTGCAAAGGGGGTAAATATGCCGACAAATATGAGAACACCAGTACTCAAAGATGTTGAGAAGTTATTATTGGTGTGGATAAATGAGAAACAATTAGCAGGAGATAGTCTTATGACGTCAATTATTTGTGAAAAGGCTAGGCAGTTGCATGACGATTTGGTAAAAAAATTGCCTGCAAGTATTGGTGATGTGAGTGAAGTTAAGGCCAGCAAAGGCTGGTTTGAGAGAGTTAAGAAGTGTACTGGCATACACAGTGTGATAAGGCTTGGCGAGGCTACCAGTTCGGACCAAAAAGCGGCTTAAAAATATGTGCAGGAATTCAAGGAGTACATGGAGGCTGAAGGACTGAAACCTGAACAAGTGTTCAATTGTGACGAAACAGGCCTCTTTTGGAAGAAAATGCCAAAGAGGACCTACATTACTCAGGAAGAAAAGGCACTGCCAGGACACAAGCCTATGAAAGACTTATTAACGCTCATGTGGGATTTCAAAGTGAAGCTGTTACTAGTGTACCATTCTGAAAATCCCAGAGTGTTCAAGAAAAACAATGTTATGAAGAGTAAATTGTGTGTTCTGGAGATCTAATAATAAGGCACAGGTAACGAGGGAAATTTTCGTCGAGTGGTTCAATGAAGTGTTTAGCCCTAGTGTGAAGAATTACCTCCTGGAAAAGAAATTGGATCTCAAGTGCCTCCTAGTAATGGACAATGCACCTGCTCATCCTCCAAACTTGGATGACCTAATTCTGAAGGAGTTTGGGTTCATCACAGTAAAGTTCTTGCCCCCGAATACGACTCCTATCCTCCAGCCCATGGACCAGCAGGTCATTTCAAACTTTAAAAAACTCTACACCAAAGCAATGTTTGAAAGGTGCTTTAATGTGACCTCAGACACTCATTTGACACTAAGAGATTTTTGGAAAGAACACTTCAATATTCTCCATTGCATAAGTCTTATAGGTAAGGCTTGGGAGGGCGTGACTACCAGGACTTTGAACTCTGCTTGGAGAAACTTGTCGCCAGATTGTGTCCACAGGAGGGATTTTGAAGGGTTTGAGGCGGCCCCTGATGAGCCTATGTCAGTTATGAACTCTACTGTGGCACTTGGGAGTTCCATGGGGTTGGATGCGAGTTTGGAGGATGTGGAAGAGTTGGTGGAGGACCACAATGAAGAGCTAACCACTGAGGAGCTGCAAGAGCTTCAGCAGGAAGAGCAACAGATTGGAGCTCAGAATCTTGCTGCAGAGGAGGAGGAAGAGAGATGGAAGAAGGTACCTTCATCAGAAATTAAGGAGATTTTTGAAATGTGGGATAGGATGGAAAGATTTATGGAGAAACATCACCCTGAGAAAGATGTTGCAAGCCATATCCACAACTTGTACAGTGACAGGGTCTTGGCCCATTTTAGGGAATTTTAAAGAGACGCCAGAAACAGAGCACTCTGGGCTGTTTTTTTGCGAGACAGGACTCCAATGACTCTCAAGCTGGTCCTAGTGGCATTAAGAAACAGAGAAGAGAAGTAACCCCAGAAAAGCACTTGGTACCTGAGGTGTTGATAGAAGGGGATTCTCCTTCCAAACAGTAATCCAATCTCTCTCCTGCTCCAGTCTTCCATACACTAAGAAGAATCACCAATAAAGGTAAGTGTTATGCTGTTAATGTTTCATTCATCATGTCCCATTGTATTGTTTATGTACTACATCTATATTTCATGTCAAAAATTTTTTTGTTTTAATACTTCTGTGTGTCAGGAATGGATTAATTGTATTTACATTATTTCTTATGGGGGAAATTGATTCGAAAATCGTCTATTTCAATAATAATCCCATTTCCAGGAACGGATTAAGGACGATAATTGAGGGACCACTTTAATTGAGTTCCTCTGTAATTTCTAAATTATTAACAAGGGTTTCCTTGTTTGCCAGAAACAAATCAAGCAGGTTATTTCCCCTTGTAGGCTCTGTCACAAACTGCTTCAAAAAGAATCCTGAACTACTTCTAAGAAATCATTAGATTCTAAATTCCCAGTCATGAAAGTCCAATCAATCTGACCAGAGCTGAAATCCCCTAGAATTACTATGTAATCTTGTCTTGTGGCCTTAACAATTTCCTCCCACAGTAGTCTCCCTTGGTCCCTATCTAAGTTTGGGGGATGGTATGTCACACCAAAAATTAATTTTTCGTGTTGCTCAGAAAATTTATCCAAACAGACTCTGTTTTATTTCAGATTTTATACCTTTTTTTATGTAACAGTTAAAGCGATCTCGGACATACAATGCCACCCCACCCCCCTTCCCGATACTTCTATCTACTTCGAACAATTTAAAACCCTGAATGTAACATTCTGCATTCTGCTCCTTTATTTTAGCAGTAAATATCTACCATAGTTCTTAAATTCACATTTGTTAAAATAATTAAGGTGCTATTAGATGCTTAAGTGTATAACTGAATTATCTATTCTGTAATAATCCCTTTTTCTTTTAAATTTTTACATGTTTTAGAATAATTACAGAGTTTTATTCATAAGCCTAGTTGTAGATTCAATATAACTCTTATATTAATTTACTCAGAAAATCTAGTTTGTAAAATTACTCTCATCCTATGATTTCAGGCATAGATCCTGATGTAAACTTTTTACTAAACGAATTACACGAATCAAACAGCAACTGTAATTACTACACAGCAGACCAAGCAAAGACATTACTAAGTGCAAACAATAACATAACCATTTTTAACTACAATGTCAGATCCTTGAGCAAACATTGTGATGACCTCACAGTATTACTCAATTTCATTCATTCTAATATATCAATCATCACACTCATAGAAACCTGCCTTAAGGCTAATATTACAGATTTCTATACTTTTCCTGGCTACATGGCCATACACAACTGTAAAACAGACCAGCAAGGGGGAGGAACAGCTATATACTACTCAAATCAACTCGACTGTATCAAGAAATCTTGCACAAGGGACAAACATGGAGAATATATCACAGCCAAATTTAAATCAAAAGACCTGCAAAAACCCCTCACAGTTATAACATCTACAGAGTACCACAGTCAAACATTTACCACTTTAGTGAAAAACTAGGAAACATGATTACTGATGCACACATGAATAAAGACCACCTACTACAAGAATCACCAAGACAAGCATATCCTTAATAGACCATATCTGGACAAACACTATATCCCCTTTAAAATCAGGCATAATCACAGATAACACTACAGACCACTACCCAACATTTCTCATAACTAATCTGGGCAAACTGCCACAAGACATTACTAAAGTAACCTTCAGACTACATAACGAGACAGCAGTTAACAACTTTATAGCAGCTATGAATAACATTGATTGGCAAAATGAGCTCGAAACATATACAGATATGAATGAATGTATAAATAATTTTCTAAAAAAAGCCCAAAGCCTCTATAACAAACATTGCCCCCCAAAAACTAAACAAATCACAGCAAAGAGACTGAATAATCCCTGGCTAACACCAAGCATCCTCAAATCCATTAACACAAAGCACAAATAGGAAAAACAGTACAGAATGGATCAAATAACTAGAGAACAGTCTAAAACGTTACTCATCAGCACTTACTAGCCTGATAAGAAGATCTAAAAACTTGTATTATGAAAATAGATTACATAACATCAGAGGTGATATGAAAAAACCTAGAAAACTCTATCTGAAATTCTTGGAAGTGAAAAGTTATCCAAAAACATAATCCAACTAACAAAATCAGATGAACCCCAACTCACACCTACTGAAACAGCAAACAGACTCAATGTTTTCTTCTCCACCATTGGAGAAAATCTAGCAAACAAAATACCAAGCGTATACACCCATTCATCAGACTACCTCATAGGTACCTACCCAAATACACTATTCCTAGCTCCGACCAACCCCATAGAAGTTACACTCATCATAAACACCCTTAAAAACAAGGCAGGAGACATAAACAACCTTCCTGCTTTTATGTACAAAAAAGCTTCCCAAGTATTGTCACCAATTATTGCAATGCTCTTTAACAAATCCATTGAATCATCTACCTTCCCAACAATCCTCAAAAGAGTGAGGGTCACTCTGATCCACAAAGGAGGTGACCAAGCTGACTTGAATAACTATAGACCAATATCTAACCTACCACTGCTCTCTAAAATCTTTGAAAAATTAATTCATAGACAGATCTATTCCTACCTCATCTCACACAACATATTAAACCCTTGTCAGTTTGGATTCAGGAATAATAAAAGCATGAATGATGCTATCATACACATGCTAGAACTAATATATGCTGCACTCGAAAAGAAAGAAGTCCCGCTGGGCATTTTCATTGATTTACATAAACCATGAACTGCTATACTCCAAATTAACACACTATGGTATCAGAGGCCACTCCCTCAACTACCTAAAATCATACCTTAGTAACAGAACTCAATATGTGTATGCAAATGATGCAAACTCTTCCTCCCAACCAATCACAGTAGTAGTCCCACAAGGAAGTGTCCTTGAACCACTCCTCTTTCTCATCTACATAAATGATCTACCAAATGCATCACAGCTACTCAAACCCATATTATTTGCAGATGACACTACATATGTCTTTTCCCACCCAAACACAGTCATACTAGCAAACACAGTCAATGCCAAATTGCAGAAAATATCTGCCTGGATGATGACTAATAAACTTACCCTGAAACAAAGCTGCAAATGATCCAATTAACATAACGCTAAATGGATCATCAGTCACAAGACTCACAGAGGGAAAATTCCTAGGTATCCACCTTGACAGTAGCCTTAAGTTCCGGACACACAACAAATCACCAAGAGAATCTCCAAAACTGTAGGCATACTATCAAAGATAAGGTACTACGTTCCACAATCAGCTCTCCTGGCACTGTACCATACACTCATATACTCTTACCTTACATATGGAATTTGTGCATGGGGATCAGCAACATCCCATCACCTAAAACCCCTAATAACCCAGCAAAAGACAGCATTAAGAATGATAACAAATTCCCACTCCCGCCAGCACACTCCACCAATTTTCAAAAGTCCGAATCTGCTCACCATTAAGAAAATCCATACTTATTCATGTGCCTACTACATACACAGAACAATAATTGCAAATATAAACCCTCCACTCAAACTTTTCCTCAACAACCTAAACAGGACACATGACCACAACACAATACGCAGATCTCTTTTTGATATACCTCGTGTCCATATCACACTGTGTAAAAACTCTATGCACATAAAGGGCCCCAAAATATGGAATTCATTACCAGAAGATATTAAAGTAACCCAGTCTGAAAATCAATTTAAGACTTTTCTCAAAAGCCACTTAATCACTCTAGACTAAATGCTAAATAATCAGTACACACATACTCACTTATGTACTCCCATATCATAACTTCAACAATCACTTTGAACCTTTTATCCATTGTTGACAGGAATATAATTGAAGCATTGTTTTCACAAAAAGTATTTTAGAATATCTTTTGTCTTATACAAATATGATTCACTTATAATTAATAATCTACTGTACAACTATGAAATAATTACTATCCTACTGTACAACTATGATACAATCCTTAGTGTTAAGTAGTCAGTAAGCCAATAATGTTAAGTTGGCCCCTAATGCCTAGGCATAATAGAGGCTCTCTTTGCATTGCAACCCACTATTGTAAATACAAAATCTCAATGTACTGTTTGCAAAGACATAAAATAAATAAATAAATAAATAAATAAATAAATACAGTGGACCCCCGGTTTGCGATGTTAATCCGTTCCTGAGAGCTTATCGTAAACCAAAATTATCGCAAACCGAATCAATTTTCCCCATAAGAAATAATGGAAATCAAATTAAACCATGCAAGACACCTAAAAGTATGAAAAAAAAAATTTTTTACCACATGAAATATTAATTTTAATACACACAAACTGACACTTACCTTTAATGAAGATCTGGTGATTATTGATGGGATAGAAGGAGGGAAGAGTGTTGATGGTATTAGTGTTTAGAAGGGGAATCCCCTTCCATTAGAACTTGAGGCAGCAAGTCCTTTTCCGGGGTTACTTCCCTTCTTCTTTTAATGCCACTAGGACCAGCTTGAGAGTCATGCCACTATGCCATGTTTGCCACTACGAATCTTAAATCTTTCAAATCAACCTTAGCTGGCCTTGAATTCACTCACATCAGCACTAGTTGCAGGCAATTTCTTTACCAAATCGTCATGCAACTGCCTAGCCTTTTCACAAATGATCGCTTGAGAGATGCTATCTCCTGCTATCTGTTTTTCATTTATCCACACCAATAACAGTCTCTCAACATCTTCTAACACTTGCAGTCGCTGTTTCGTAATCACAGTTGCACCTTTTGCAAGAACAGCTTCCTTGATTGCCGTTTTCCTGGCCACTATAGTAGCGATGGTTGATTGGGGTTTCGTATACAACCTGCACTCCACTCTCGTACTTTTCAATTGTCTCTTTCTTCATTTCAATAGTTATTAGCACCCTTTTTCTCAAAGGGTTGGCACTAGAAGCTTTCTTGGGGCCCATGGTGACTTATTTTGCAGAAACAAGCACCAAAAACACTGTGATAACATGGAATGTACCGAATGTATGCTTAGATGCTAGCATACTGGCTGGCTCTCTTGTAAACACTGGCAGACGTGTCTCGGACGAATCGCGTATACCGGGCTTTTTAATGCGAACCGAGGCAAAATTTTTGCGTTAAAATGTAACATATACCGGATTTAATGTATACATTTACATTTAATGTATACATTTATCCTAGCACTACGGCTATTAGCATAATATACATTGAAAGACCCTCCTTTCTCTTTACCCTTCCAGCTCATTTCTGTTTTTCAACTAAACCTATTGCTGTCCTTGTCACCTAGTGTCACTGGCTTTTCAATATCTACCCTTGTTCTGCTTATTACTTGTTCCCCTAGAACTCATAACATTACTACACTGGGACTTCACTGTTTTCCCGCCAAAACCCATACCACTAATTATTCCTTGTTTGAAGTCCTAACAGCTCCCTCCACTGCAGTTGCCAGTGCCCCCACCCCAGACTTAGATAAGTGTACTCCATCCCTGGCATACATGTCATTTCCGGCATAGAAAAGGTCCCAGTTGTCAATGAATGTTACTGCATTTTCCTTACAGTATTTGTCTAGCCAGCAATTGACACCAATTGCCCTGGACAACCATTCGTTTCCAACTCCTCTCCTTGGCAAAATACCACATATGATAGGGTTCCCACCCTTCCTCCTAATTATCTCTATTGCTGACCTATACCTGCTAATCAGGTCCTCACTCCTACGTCTGCCAATATCGTTGCCTCCAGCACTGAGACAAATAATAGGATTGCTCCCTTTACCTCTCATAATGTCATCCAGACAGCTAACAATATCCTTCCAGGAATTTTCTGTAGAAGATCCACATATAACTGCTTTGCCTTCTCACAAGTAATAGATTCCACAATATTGTCTCCCACTAATTGTTTTTCCTTAAGCCACAATAACAACAACTTTTCCATCTGTTCCATTATCGGTGACCTTTGTTTCATTATAAATGTTACTCCTTTCGCAACATTAGCATCCTTGATTTGTTCTTTCTTTGCCAGGATGGATGTTATTGCTGATTTGTTTTTCCCGTATATCCTGGCAAGTTCCAGCACCTGCATACCCCCTCTCATATTTATCAACCACTTCACAATTAAATTCCATGGTGTTTCTCACTTTCTTCACCACAGGAACTTTACCAGGATCTTTCTTTGGAGCCACGGTTACTTAGGTAGTTGATGAGTGGAACAGTCTGCCTAGTAGGGTGATCAAAGTTAACACATTGGGTAGTTTCAAATTTAGGTTGGATAAATACACGAGTGAGAGGGGTTGGATTTGAGTCGGACTTGTACCTGAGCTTATTGCTTGGGTAGCATTTGTTCTGTTAGTGGGTTGGATTTGTGAAGGACCGGCCTAGTATGGGCCAGCAGGCCTGCTGCAGTGTTCCTCCTTTCTTATGTTCTAATGTTCTTATTGAAGACTTGTTTGTGTGAGGGAGGGATGGCAAGTTTACTGTTGCAGAATATGACACTAATATCAACTCTACGGCTTATTTATCTATCACAATTCAACTAATATGACATAATAAACAATATTAATAACATGGAAACATGGAATATACTCTAGAATGAATAAAATAAGTCATTACGTATGTCATGAGAGGTGTTGTGTTGTGTTGCTGTTGGGTGTACAAGGGCCACTGAGAGTAAGCCATCCATAATGGTGGTGAAGCAGCAGCTGAGGCAGCGGTGTTTTCTGTAGCCCTATATAACTCCAACAACATTGGAGAAGTTGGTAGAATTGCTGAATCACTGAAGAAGGCACCTTCTACCACCATCACTACCACCTTCTACCACTATTACAACTGCTACCACGATCACTACCACCTTCTACCACTATTACAACTGTTACCACCATCACTATTACCTTCTACCACCATCTTTACCACCCTCTACCACCATCAACCACTATCACAACTGCTTCCACTCTACCACCACCATCTTTGTATTTTTCTTTATTGCGAACACTTATGCACTGTTGTCTTGGTTTCAGATTACTGCTAACCAGAACTCCTAAATCTTTTTCGCAATCCGTAATATTAAGATCTACATTATTTAGTTTATATGTGGCATGGTTATTGTCCTGTCCAACATTTAGAACTTTGCATTTGTCTATATTAAACTGCATCTGCCACTTCTCCGACCACTGCATCAGTCTATTCAAATCTTCCTGGAGTGCTCGAATGTCCTCGTCAGAATGAATTCGACGGCCTATTTTGGTGTCATCGGCAAACTTGCCGATGTCGCTCTTTATGCCCTCATCTATGTCGTTTATGTAGATTGTGAACAGCAGGGGGCCCAACACTGACCCCTGTGGAACACCGCTCGTGACGCTTCCCCACTCTGATTTCTCCCCATTTATGCAAACTCTCTGCTGCCTATTTGTCAACCATGCCTCTATCCAGGAAAAAATTTCTCCTCCTATTCCATGTGCTTTAATTTTCCTCAATAGTCTCTGATGTGGGACCCTGTCAAAAGCCTTACTGAAGTCCATATACACAATATCATATTCATTACCATGATCTACCTCCTCAAATACCTTAGTGAAAAAAGTTAATAAATTCATAAGGCAGGAACGCCCCTTTGTAAAACCATGCTGAGATTCGTTGATTAATTTATGCTTTTCAAGGTGGCTACGAACTGCCTCGGCAATTATTGATTCCATAAATTTTCCCACTATGGAGGTTAAGCTTATTGGTCTATAGTTCGAAGCTAAGGACCTGTCACCTGTTTTGAAAATAGGTATCACATTTGCCATTTTCCACTTATCTGGCACCATGCCAGTTTGTAGTGATATGTTGAAAAGATTAGCCAAAGGTGTGCTAAGCTCCTCTTTACATTCCTTTAGAACCCTTGCATACAGTTCATCAGGGCCTGGGGATTTGTTAGGTTTTAATTTATCTATTTGCCTAAGGACCATGTCACTTGTGACCCTAATAGTGCACAGTTTATTATCGTCCTGTTCTACATAATTTATCATTACTGGAATATCGCTGGTATCCTCCTGTGTAAAAACTGAGAGGAAGTATGTGTTAAAAATTCTACACATTTCCTTATCACTGTCAGTGAGCTGACCCGAGGAACTTTTGAGTGGGCCTATCTTGTCCCTGATCTTACTTCTGTATACCTTAAAGAATCCTTTTGGGTTAGTCTTCGATTCTCTTGCAACTTTAACCTCATAATCTCTTTTTGCTACAAACTTTTCCTTAAATTATATGTTTCTCACATTCTTTCTCACATTCTTTGGAACCATGGTGACTTATTTAGCAGTTGCAAGCACTAAAACGAATTGAATATTATGAAATATTTCGTATGAACAAGTGAGGGGACCGTCACTCAGTTAGTTTAATATGTTTATTATGCACCCCATACCCATCCTGTGGGCGGTAGTCAAAAGATTACAGAGGTACATAATTGGTCCAGGGACTGGACTCCAAAGTTTTGATAGCTGAGCAAGTTACAGAGGCAATGAACTCACAATTTACAAAGGTAATGAACTCACAATTTACAAAGGTAATGAACTCACAATTTACAAAGGTAATGAACTCCAGGTAAGTCTGGTCACAATCAGACCAATGTGAGATGGAATCCACAGCATGTGCACTCTGACTCCACTGTCCACAATCCTACCATACCTGTGTCTGGCTTCTGACACAAGTATGCCACAGTTTATACTTAATGAGTTGAGAGCATTTATGGATGACAGAGAATCAGTTACAATTAAAGTGTCAACCTTAGATACATGGACACATTTGAGTGCAAGGAGTATGGCAAACAGTTCTGTTTGAAGGGTAGAGGCCCAGTTATTGATGCGTGCTCCAATTTCTTTAAGAGAGCCATCACTCTGTGTGACAACAGCAGCACTACCAGCTGCACCAGTGGACTGGTGAACAGAACCATCGACGTAAATAATTTGTGAAAGATTGTTCTGTGTGACTAAGTTATCAATACAGCTTAAGGCATCATGTTTGGCTTCAAGACGAAGCTTTGGTTGTGATTTAAGAAGAGTTTTGGGGGGAAATGGAGGAATGGTAGTTTGGAATGGGGTAATATCCCATGGAGCAGGGAAATGTCTCGGTTGTCCAACTTGATATAGATCATGTAGCTGGTTCATGCGGAGGTCGGTTCCAGTTTTTTCGATCCATCTGGAAGGATGTTCACCAGTGCTGAGGAAAGTTTGGAGGGCTTCTGTGCAGGGGTTTGAATGGGCTAGCCTAAGCATATTGACCCCAATAAGGATATTTCTTTCAGTAACACGATCTCTAATGCTTGGAATATTAAGTTCTTTCCGCATATTTAAAATTTTGGCAGTACGAGGGCATCCTAGGATGATCCTCATTGCTTCGTTTTGCAGTTTTTCCAGCCCTCCAAGCTTCCAGTCAGACACGAGTGCAAGTAGTGGCGCTGCATAATCAACCAATGATCTAATATAAGCAAGATACATCATTTTCACAATTTTAACATTAGCACCATACCTGGGATGAAAACCTGCCACAACTCTAAGTGCTCTCAGCCTTTCTTTGTATTGGCGACAAAGTCTCGTTACAACAGGTCCAAGTAGTGGAACCTCAAAGCCTAGATACCTGTATCTGCTTACATATTCTAGAAGAGACCCATCATGCAATTGGATCTGACGAACTGTGCCTCTCTGCCGAGGAGGACGCCTGTTGAGTATCTTTGTTTTATCCCCTGAGATTATTAACCCCAGGTCCTGACACGAGGCTAAAATATGATTAAGAATGTTTTGGGTGTTGGAGAATCCGGTAGTGTGAATCATTATGTCATCAGCAAAACTAACCATATAATGATGGGGCTGGCTAGGCATGGCATTAAGTAAGGCATTAATCAAAATGTTGAAAAGGGTGGGACTAAGCACACCTCCCTGTGGGGTTCCTAATTCAAAATCTTTAGTTACACTTCTATGTCCCTGGAACAACACAGACGACTTTCTGTTGGACAGGTAACCTTTAATCCAGCGGAGAAGCCATCCTCCAACATCCATTCTGGCAAGTTCACTAATGATTACATGTCTGTTAACAATGGCACTCTGGCTGGGAAGGGAGGGTGAGGTGGCTCAGAGCAATGAGTATGCATCCCGGACGACCGACGATTAGCGAGTTAAATGACGATTTGCAAGCCAATGTTTCGAAGAAAATAATGCCACGCTTTCTGAAATTGACGACTATCGAGCCCGATGATTATCAAGGGACCACTGTATACGTTTGAACCGTTTGTGGGTTAATAATAAACATACTGAAAGGAATTTTCCACCAAACATAAAACTGAATGTTTTAATTTTGGGTGGTGACACTTTTGACGTTTCAGTAAGGGGTGATTTTTTGATGAGAGATGAATTCGTTTACCAACAGGGTCTTAGGCCCCTAACTCCATCGTTAAGTGAAGAGAGGCTGTATTAGTATTTTTATTATGGCATTTTCATGAGTTGACACACTCTTAACGATTTTAATGTGTACCTGCACCCCAGAAATGTGTGAGTTTATTTAGGTACAGGTACACATAAGTATAATTATCCGAGTACACATAAAATATACAACAACTTTGTAACACTTGAAATTTTGGAAAGTTTCCAGACATAATGGAGAAATGTGCTCACGGAGAATGTAAACAAACTGGATGGGGCACAGTGACTGTATTAGAAAGATGGGGGGAGCCATATAGCAAATTTATAACATAATTTGAAATGTCTGTATTAGCAAAATGCAGTAAAGCAAAACACCGTAAAGTGGGGCCCTACCATTCTATAATTGCTTTGGTTCTCGGCCTTGACAAAATTGGCAGTAAGATATTAGGGATACTGGTTGTGAACAATTTTATAAATGTAATTTAGCTTCAGTTGTATTAATCAGTCTTCAACATTCAACATATCCAGTTGTTGCAATTTATCCTGGCCTACATGCTCTCTTGGACCCAGGTCCAGGATGAATCTCACCCTTTTGTTCTGGGTGAATTGTAGTTTATCTTTCATTTTTTATGTTAAGACAGAGTACCATGAAGAGCAAGAGTAGTTTTTAATACATTGTATGAAAGCTAGACATAGGGTCCTGCCAGCCTCAGTTGGTAGACACTGTGATTGTCTATACAGGAACTTTAGTGTGGCATTTGCTTTTTTTACTATGCTGTTCCCTATTTCCCAGATATTTCACTTAATTTAATGAAATAATGGGTTCCCCATTACACTGGACATTAAAATAAATTTACATTTCATGCAAAAGAGCATGGCTTCGGTTTTCCTGAGGTGTAATGATAATTTGTTGTCTACTAACCATTTGCTACAGGACTCTAGTTCTAGTGATAGTACATTTGCAATGTGGGCATTTACCTGATACTAACAGAGCACTATCATCTGTGTACAGTAGAAGCTTGCATTTGACACTTACAGGCATGTCATTAACCCTTTGAGGGTCGGTCACGTACATGTGCATCATAACACCTGGGGTCGGTCACGTACTTATACAGGTAAATTCTAGTGCCTTCAAACTGAGCGAGAGAAAGTTGGTAGGCCTATATGTGAGAAAATGGGTCTGCATGATCAGTGTGCACAGTATAAAAAAAAATCTTGGAGTCAGTGGTGCATTGTGGGAATGCCATTTCAGTATGTCTTGTTCAACATACCTCGTGGTGAGAAACACCTTGCTCCTCGGCGAATTGGGGCTCCTTTGTTCCTAAGCGACAGTTCAAACACAGATGGAAACGTCAGTGAAGATGAATTTCATGATTTTGAGGAGTTTGTGACCGAAAGCTGTATAGTCCTTGTGGCTTAGCGCTTCTTTTTGATTATAATAATAATAATAATCATTGCTTAGTTAATCTTAAGTTAATTTTAAGCCAGCCCGTAATGCTATGCATAGTATAAGTGGCTTTGGCATACTGCTCTTATCTGTATTTTTTTTGTACCTCTGTATGTGTGCACAAATTGGAAATAAATAAATAAATAAATAAAGAAAGGATGAAGGGAAGGAAGGAAGAGATGAGATGAAGGAAGGAAGGATGGAAGAAGTAAGGAAGGAAGGAGGGAAGGTAAGTAGGAAGGAGAAAGGATAGGTAGGAAAGAAGGTAGGAAGGAAGGAAGGACAACCATTAACCTAGGATAACCCAAGTCAGACAGTGACTTATTTCAATGTGGGTTGGTGGGATGAGGAAGGGATTTGCATTATGGAAGGCAGTGAGGGTTAGTGAGTGATGGAGTAATGCGTCTTTGTGACACTAGCCATGCCTGTGACTCAGCATATTTACAAAGCCACCCACCGACAACTACAAGCTTACAGAAGCTGTACCAGTTTTAGGAACGTGTCCAGTTACTCTATATGTGTATATATATATATATATATATATATATATATATATATATATATATATATATATATATATATATATATATATATATATATATATATATATATATATATATATATTATATATATGTATATATACATACATTATATATATACATGTATACAGGAGGGCCCCACTTATACGGCGGGTTAGGTTCCAGGCTACCGCCGTAAAGCGGAAACCGCCGTAAAGTGGAACACCCTTTTTTTCCACTTACAAATGCATACAAACACTAGATAACAAGTTTACACTAACATATATTATGTTAGCAATAGAACCAGGCATCAAAAAACAATAAAAAAGTATAATACACACACAGTGCACTCATTACTTACCTTAAAATATTTATAGTCTTAATCTAGGGTGAGACAAGTAGTATTTATTGTAAGAAATCAAGTGTGGTATGTATGGTGTCAGCCAGGCTACCATACCAGGCCACCCCACCCACACATACTATTCTATGATATTTAAGCATCCCAGAGCGATAAAATGTATATACAGTTCACTCATTACTTACCTTAAAATATAGGGTGAGATGAGTAGTATTTATTGTAAAATATCAAGTGTGGTCAGCCAGGCTACCATACCAGAGAGAAAGAATGAGTGCATGAGAGAGGACAGGCGCAGAGTTATGTAAACAAACCAGGCGAAGGTAAGTTTTGTAAACAGTGTACACGTCTGGTTTGTGTACAAGTTACATTGTGTACAGGTTGTCTCTACATTGATACGGTAGAATAAATAAAGAAGAACACTCCCATTCTCATGTAACATCATTTTGAGAAGAAATGATGCTCTGAGTGAAGGCAATGGAAGTAAGTCACTCTGACTTTTTTGGGTTATCCTAGGTTCTCTACACATATGTTGTTATGTATTTATGTTATGTATCGTGTTTATTATATAATTTTGAAAAAAAATATCACGGATGGATTAATGAAAATGTGTATATTAACGTAATATACAACATTTAATGATACACCGAGCTCAGACAGCATAAACAAACTGAACAGGTTGTGGACGATCACTCGGTCAGGCGAAATAGACGGTATTAATACGTGTCCAGTTTTAGTTCATTCATGTACATTTGTAAGAGTTTGTGAAACTTTTACCTTATAATATTTTTATTATTATTATAATAATTAAATCATGAAACAAATACTCTTACACTGTGTACAAGTTAGTACAGAATTATAGCTATAAAGTGAAGGCATACGAAAGGAATATTTTTCTACAGTTATCCCTAGTAACAGGTGACGGGCTAGAGAAAACATAATTCTTCCGACACTTCTACAAACCGTTTGGTAAACATCTCGTATATATTTGTATAAATTTTTATACTGTGGGTGCATGTATCATGTTTGTGTGTTACATAATGTGTTTCTTATATAATTTTGAAAAAAATATCATAGATAGATTAAGGGAAATGTCTATATTAACGAAATATGCGACATTAATGCGCCCAAGAGATTGTTATTATTACTGTTATTATTATTATTATTATTATTATTATTATTATTATTGCATCAAGAGTAGAGAGACTCTTAGTGATTTTAATGTGTACCTACATGCCAGCACAGTGTGTAAGTTTATTTATTTAGGTACAGGTGTACACAAGTTTAATTATCAAGTACAATACATATAAAATAACTTTAAAACACTTGAAATTTTGGAAAGTTTCCAGACATAATAAGGAGATGTAAACAAACTCGGTGGGCCGCTGTGACCGTATTAGAAAGACAGGTGGGGGGAGCCGTATAGCGAGTTTTGGTCATAATTTGAAATGTCCGTATTAGCGGAACGCCGTAAAGCGAAACGCCGTAAAGCGGGGCCCTCCTGTATATATATATATATATATATATATATATATATATATATATATATATATATATATATATATATATATATATATATATATATGTGTGTGGCTCGTACGTTGGTTTGCGTGCAGCCAGCAGCAACAGCCTGGTTGATCAGGCTCTGATCCACCAGGAGGCCTGGTCACAGACCGGGCCGCGGGGGCGTTGACCCCCGGAACTCTCTCCAGGTAAACTCCAGGTAATACATACATATATATATATATATATATATATATATATATATATATATATATATATATATATATATATGTATATATATATATATATATATATTATATATGTGTATATATATGATAGAAATATAGTAATAAACAACATTTTTTTATTGTTGGTTTTGTGTAAACATGTTTTGTAAACAAAATAATGACAACAGTGTTTGTGCGGTTATTGTGTAGCATACAACGGGTGAATATACATACAATACACCTTATATTTGTCCCAAAGGCCATAAAAGATACTTGAAAAAATAAAATGTTAAAAAATAAAAGGAAAAAGTAGAAAAAATAAATAAACAATTACTGCGTGACCAGCACTCAGTGATGTTGCTGTAAGTGGTTCATTTTCTGTCAACTTCACCTCGAGTTTACCTGGAGAGAGTTCCGGGGGTCAACGCCCCCGCGGCCCGGTCTGTGACCAGGCCTCCTGGTGGATCAGAGCCTGATCAACCAGGCTGTTGCTGCTGGCTGCACGCAAACCAACATACGAGCCACAGCCCGGCTGATCCGGAACTGACTTTAGGTGCTTGTCCAGTGCCAGCTTGAAGACTGCCAGGGGTCTGTTGGTAATCCCCCTTATGTGTGCTGGGAGGCAGTTGAACAGTCTCGGGCCCCTGACACTTATTGTATGGTCTCTTAACGTGCTAGTGACACCCCTGCTTTTCATTGGGGGGATGGTGCATCGTCTGCCAAGTCTTTTGCTTTCGTAGTGAGTGATTTTCGTGTGCAAGTTCGGTACTAGTCCCTCTAGGATTTTCCAGGTGTATATAATCATGTATCTCTCCCTCCTGCGTTCCAGGGAATACAGGTTTAGGAACCTCAAGCGCTCCCAATAATTGAGGTGTTTTATCTCCGTTATGCGCGCCGTGAAAGTTCTCTGTACATTTTCTAGGTCGGCAATTTCACCTGCCTTGAAAGGTGCTGTTAGTGTGCAGCAATATTCCAGCCTAGATAGAACAAGTGACCTGAAGAGTGTCATCATGGGCTTGGCCTCCCTAGTTTTGAAGGTTCTCATTATCCATCCTGTCATTTTTCTAGCAGATGCGATTGATACAATGTTATGGTCCTTGAAGGTGAGATCCTCCGACATGATCACTCCCAGGTCTTTGACGTTGGTGTTTCGCTCTATTTTGTGGCCAGAATTTGTTTTGTACTCTGATGAAGATTTAATTTCCTCATGTTTACCATATCTGAGTAATTGAAATTTCTCATCGTTGAACTTCATATTGTTTTCTGCAGCCCACTGAAAGATTTGGTTGATGTCTGCCTGGAGCTTTGCAGTGTCTGCAATGGAAGACACTGTCATGCAGATTCGGGTGTCATCTGCAAAGGAAGACACGGTGCTGTGGCTGACATCCTTGTCTATGTCGGATATAAGGATGAGGAACAAGATGGGAGCGAGTACTGTGCCTTGTGGAACAGAGCTTTTCACCGTAGCTGCCTCGGACTTTACTCTGTTGACGACTACTCTCTGTGTTCTGTTAGTGAGGAAATTATAGATCCATCGACCGACTTTTCCTGTTATTCCTTTAGCACGCATTTTGTGCGCTATTACGCCATGGTCACACTTGTCGAAGGCTTTTGCAAAGTCTGTATATATTACATCTGCATTCTTTTTGTCTTCTAGTGCATTTAGGACCTTGTCGTAGTGGTCCAATAGTTGAGACAGACAGGAGCGACCTGTTCTAAACCCATGTTGCCCTGGGTTGTGTAACTGATGGGTTTCTAGATGCGTGGTGATCTTGCTTCTTAGGACCCTTTCAAAGATTTTTATGATATGGGATGTTAGTGCTATTGGTCTGTAGTTCTTTGCTGTTGCTTTACTGCCCCCTTTGTGGAGTGGGGCTATGTCTGTTGTTTTTAGTAACTGTGGGACGACCCCCGTGTCCATGCTCCCTCTCCATAGGATGGAAAAGGCTCGTGATAGGGGCTTCTTGCAGTTCTTGATGAACACAGAGTTCCATGAGTCTGGCCCTGGGGCAGAGTGCATGGGCATGTCATTTATCGCCTGTTCGAAGTCATTTGGCGTCAGGATAACATCGGATAGGCTTGTGTTAATCAAATTTTGTGGCTCTCTCATAAAAAATTCATTTTGATCTTCGACTCTCAGTCTGGTTAGCGGCTTGCTAAAAACTGAGTCATATTGGGACTTGAGTAGCTCACTCATTTCCTTGCTGTCATCTGTGTAGGACCCATCTTGTTTAAGTAGGGGCCCAATACTGGACGTTGTTCTCGATTTTGATTTGGCATAGGAGAAGAAATACTTTGGGTTTCTTTCGATTTCATTTATGGCTTTTAGTTCTTCCCGCGATTCCTGACTCCTAAAGGATTCTTTTAGCTTAAGTTCGATGCTTGCTATTTCTCTGACCAGTGTCTCCCTACGCATTTCAGATATATTGACCTCTTTTAGCCGCTCTGTTATTCTTTTCCGTCGCCTGTAAAGGGAGCGCCTGTCTCTTTCTGTTTTACATCTACTCCTCCTTTTTCTTAGAGGAATAAGCCTTGTGCATACATCGAGTGCCACCGAGTTAATCTGTTCTAGGCATAAGTTGGGGTCTGTGTTGCTTAGTATATCTTCCCAGCTTATATCGGTTAGGACTTGGTTTACTTGGTCCCACTTTATGTTTTTGTTATTGAAGTTGAATTTGGTGAATGCTCCCTCGTGACTAATCTCATTATGTCGGTCTGGGGCTCCGCGCATACATGACTGAACCTCAATTATGTTGTGATCTGAGTATATTGTTTTTGATATGGTGATATTTCTTATCAGATCATCATTGTTAGTGAAGATGAGGTCTAGTGTATTCTCCAGTCTAGTAGGCTCTATTATTTGCTGGTTTAAATTGAATTTTGTGCAGAGATTTAAAAGCTCGCGTGAGTGTGAGTTTTCATCAGAGCTGCCTCCTGGTGTTATTACTGCAACAATATTATTTGCTATATTCCTCCATTTTAGGTGCCTTAAGTTGAAATCCCCCAGGAGCAAGATGTTGGGTGCAGGAGCTGGAAGGTTTTCCAGACAGTGGTCAATTTTTAACAGCTGTTCCTGGAATTGCTGGGATGTTGCATCCGGAGGCTTGTAGACTATCACAATGACTAGGTTTTGGTTCTCGACCTTTACTGCTAAAACTTCCACTACATCATTTGAGGCATTTAGCAGTTCTGTGCAAACAAGTGACTCTGCAATGTACAGGCCAACCCCCCCCTTTTGCCTGTTCACTCTGTCACATCTGTATAGGTTGTAACCTGGGATCCATATTTCGTTGTCCAAGTGATCCTTTATGTGGGTCTCAGTGAAAGCCGCGAACATTGCCTTTGCCTCTGCAAGCAGTCCACGGATGAAAGGTATTTTGTTGTTTGTTGCTGGCTTTAGACCCTGTATATTTGCAAAGAAGAATGTTATCGGACTGGTGGTATTGTTGGTACTGGGGGGGGATTTTTTTTCCGGCATTAGTATCTGTATCTGTTGGTTTGGAGTGGAGGCCATCGACTGTGGTTCCACTCCAGGAATGACTGGATTTGGTGTACGATTTCTGCCATTTCCTGCCAGTTTTTTTTCCTTCCTGGCACTAAAAAACCTCTCCCTCTTGAGTGGCTGTGGCTACCCAGGTTTTCCCATGGCCTGGATGTTTTGTATCTTTTTGTCCCCTTTAGATGGTATGCCTGGCAATTTAAGTTATAGCACAGTCTTTCCTGTACTGAAGAGGTACACAGTTCAGGGTGAAAAAGCTTACAGGAAGGGAGTTTGCATTTTCCTGTTGTCATATGGGCATGGCATTTCCTAGGGTGGTCATAGTTGCACGTCCCATCTGTTTTTCCAGATTTCCCATGCCAGCAGATACCGAGTGCATAGTCTGTGCACAGGCTTGGTTTCCGTTTGCCTTGGGTTTCTGTGACTGTATTCCCTGTTGGTGCATGTTTCCCTGTCTTACTTCTATCCTCCCTAGCACCAACAATGGAGCTCCCACCATTTGTTTTTGGTAATATATCCTCACTATTGCTAGTGGAGTCCTCTTGTTTGCTATTTCCTGCGGTATTTCTAGTTTGCAATATTGGTTTTATCTTATCTTTGACTACACTTGTTTCCCTACTATGGCTCCTGTCCCCTATGGGGTCATTTATATGTATTCCTTCCTGCGTATAATTCCCGACTACCTGGACAAAATCTCCAGCTTCACCATTACTGTCTCCCAGGACAGCATCTCCAGCTTCCCCATTACTGTCTCCCAGGACAGCATCTCCAGCTTCACCATTACTGTCTCCCAGGACAGCACCTCCAGCTTCACCATTACTGTCTCCCAGGACAGCACCTCCAGCTTCCCCATTACTGTCTCCCAGGACAGCACTATCAGCCCCCCATTTACTGACTACCAGGACATCATCTCCAGCCTTACAGTTTCTGACTACATGGCCAGTATCAAGGGCAGTACCATTCAGCCCGGACTTTTTATGTTCCCATCTGTTGTAGAAAGCTTCCAGGTTTTCTATGAAAGCAGCTTTGATGTTGACCTCTTTTAATACCCTTGTGATTTTAGTCCACAGATTTATCTCATTTGGGCATACCCAAAAACACTTCCCTGTTTTAATACTGCTTGTAGCTAGTTCTTGGATATCTGCACAAGGGGCGTGACACCAATTTCCACAGAAATGACAATTTATGCATGTGGAAGCCCGTTTGTTTGAATGACCACAGACTACACACAGCTTCATAATGATTTGAATGGTTGATTTACTGCAATTCTACTAGCAACCTCTTGAATATTCTATTAATAACCTGCTAGGTGGTGCGCAACGAAACCGTTTGAGACCAGTCAAGGGTTCGGACCAGTCAAGGGTTCGGACCAGTCAAGGGTTCGGACCAGTCTATCTGATCTGATCAGTGGGTCACTTATTTAAACCATACTGGTCGGTGATTTGAGCTAACACATGAAGGATCTACTGGAAATTATCTACCCGAGTAATATGTGATTTGATTGATACAAAAGTATAACTTGCGTGTTGAAGAGCCGGTGACTGCTGGCACTCCTACAATGACGAACGGTCGAGCCTCCACCTTTGTTTATCAATCGCTGTATCTAGCTTCTCTATTTTTTTTTTTTTTTTTTTTTTTTTTTTTCCGTCTCCACCACAATAAATGCTATATTATCACTATAGTTGACTGGTGCAAATTTTGGAGGAAGGGCGCTTTTTCTGTAGTAATAATTGCTTCTCGTTGTGTATATTGCGACCGCTGGTAACTACAGGTTATATGAAATTCACAGTAACGTCTGGTATTTCAAGAAAAAGAAACTAATGAAAGTCACTCCACTCCACTAAGTACCATTATAATACTGGTTAGTTGCTACTACAACACTGTATTCTGCTATTCACTGGTATCACTAGATTATATGCGAGTACACTAGCAGGCCAGGAAGATTATTAAAAACAGCTGACCTGTGGTAAGTTTCTGGCGACTTCTGGCACCTGCCTCTATAGGCTTATCACTTCATTTACAAATTCACCTGTTTTCAAATGACACTTTAGCCTTTATCATCAATATACTAGGGAGCCACTGTAGTATACACTATACACTATGTATACTCAATGCTTTCAGGGAGACTTTCTTTCCTCTGACACAAAGTTCAATTATTATTATTTTTCCACACGGGACAGGCCTATGATTCCCCTCTGGCAGTAAACTCTGTTAGGTAGTGCACACAATTCTCCTTTTTTTACTCAGTATATAATGTTTTCCGCCCAAGATTGGTTCCAGGCGCTAGAGGGATGTATCGTATAGGATTGATGACACAAATTAAAGTTCTAGCACGTAAGAGCGACCGTGAAAACACCAGAAAACCGGGAGCACAACGAGGCACGCTGACACTATAATAATATCTCCTACATTGTATAATAATAAAGTATTAAAAGAACCCCAATGGAAATAAGTCACTCTGACATTTTTGGGTTATCCTAGGTTCTCTACACATATATCTGGAGAGGGTTCTGGGGGTCAATGCCCCTATGGCCCATTTTGTGAACAGGCCTCATGGTGGACCAGGGCCTGATCAACCAGGCTGTTACTGCTAGCTGCACACGGTCCAATGTACGAGCCACAGCCCCGCTGGTCAGGTACTGACTTTAGGTGCTTGTCCAGTGCCTGCTTGAAGACAGTCAGGGGTCTATTGGTAATCCCCCTTACGTATGCTGCTAGGCAGTTGAACAGTCTCGGGCCCCTGACACTTATTGTGTTGTCTTTTATCATGCTAGTGGCACCCCTGCTTTTATTGGGGGGATGTTGCACCGTCTGCAAGTCTTTTGCTGACGATATGTTGCTATGTATGATAACCGATGTAACTGTATTACCTGGAGTTTACCTGGAGAGAGTTCCAGGGTTCAACGCCCCCGTGGCCCGGTCTGTGACCAGGCCTCCTGGTGGATCAGAGCCTGATCAACCAGGCTGTTGCTGCTGGCTGCACGCAAACCAACGTACGAGCCACAGCCCGGCTGATCAGGAACTGACTTTAGGTGCTTGTCCAGTGCCAGCTTACTCACACACTCAACACCTGAGCACCTAACACCTCACATTCGACACTTGAGCATCTAACACCTCACACACTCAAGACCTGAGCACCTAACACCTCACACTCGACACTTGAGCACCTAAAACCTCACACTCAACACCTGAGCACCTAACACCTCACACTCAACACTTGAGCACCTAACACCTCACACTCGACACTTGAGCACCTAAAACCTCACACTCAACACCTGAGCACCTAACACCTCACACACTCAACACCTGAGCACCTAACACCTCACACTCGACACTTGAGCACCTAAATCCTTGCACTCAACATTTGAGCACCTAACACCTCACACACTCGACACTTGAGCACCTAACACCTCACACTCGACACTTGAGCACCTAACACCTCACACTCGACACTTGAGCACCTAACACCTCACACACTCAACACCTGAGCACTTAACACCTCACACTCGACACTTGAGCACCTAACACCTCACACTCAACACCTGAGCACCTAACACCTCATACTCAACACCTGAGCACCTAACACCTCACACTCGACACTTGAGCACCTAACACCTCACACTCAACACCTGAGCACCTAACACCTCACACTCGACACTTGAGCACCTAACACCTCACACTCGACACTTGAGCACCTAACACCTCACACACTCGACACTTGAGCACCTAACACCTCACACACTCGACACTTGAGCACCTAACACCTCACACTCGACACTTGAGCACCTAACACCTCACACTCAACACCTGAGCACCTAACACCTCATACTCAACACCTGAGCACCTAACACCTCACACTCGACACTTGAGCACCTAACACCTCATACTCAACACCTGAGCACCTAACACCCCACACTCGACACCTGAGCACCTAACACCTCACACTCGACACTTGAGCACCTAACACCTCACTAGGATACCTGAGCACCTAACACCTCACACTTGACACCTCAGCACCTAACACCTCACACACTCAACACCTGAGCACCTAACACCTCACACACTCATCACCTGAGCATCTAACACCTCACACTCAACACCTGAGCACCTAACACCTCACTAGGATGCCTGAGCACCTAACACCTCACTAGGATCCCTGAGCACCTAACACCTCACTAGGATACCTGAGCACCTAACACCTCACTAGGATACCTGAGCACCTAACACCTCACTAGGATACCTGAGCACCTAACACCTCACTAGGATACCTGAGCACCTTACACCTCACTAGAATACCTGAGCACCTAACACCTCATACTCAACACCTGAGCACTTAACACCTCAGTCACTCGACACCTGAGCACCTAACACCTCACACTCGACACCTGAGCACCTAACACCTCACTAGGGTACCTGAGCATTTAACACCTCAGTCACTCGACACCTGAGCACCTAACACCTCACACTCGACACTTGAGCACCTAACACCTCACACTCAATACCTGAGCGCCTAACACCTCACTAGGATACCTGAGCACCTAACACCTCACTAGGATACCTGAGCACCTAACACCTCACTTAGATACCTGAGCACCTAACACCTCACTAGGATACCTGAGCACCTAGCACCTCACTAGGATACCTGAGCACCTAACACTTCACTAGGATACCTGAGCACCTAACACCTCACTAGGATACCTGAGCACCTAAGACTTCACTAGGATACCTGAGCACCTAACACCTCACTAGGATACCTGAGCACCTAACACCTCACACTCAACACTTGAGCACCTAACACCTCACTAGGATAGCTGAGCACCTAACACCTCACTAGGATACCTGAGCACCTAACAACTCACTAGGATACCTGAGCACCTAACACCTCATACTCAACACCTGAGCACCAAACACCTCAGTCACTCGACACCTGAGCACCTAACACCTCACACTCGACACCTGAGCACCTAACACCTCACTAGGATACCTGAGCACCTAACACCTCACTAGGATACCTGAGCACCTAACACCTCACTAGGATACCTGAGCATCTAACACCTCAGTCACTCGACACTTGAGCACCTAACACCTCACACTCGACACTTGAGCACCTAACACCTCACACTCAACACCTGAGCACCTAACACCTCACTAGGATACATGAGCACCTAACACCTCAATTGGAGACCTCACTTAGATACCTGAGCACCTAACACCTCACTAGGATACCTGAGCACCTAACACCTCACTAGGATACCTGAGCACCTAACACCTCACTAGGATACCTGAGCACCTAACACCTCACTAGGATACCTGAGCACCTAACACCTCACTAGGATACCTGAGCACCTAACACCTCACTAGGATACCTGAGCACCTAACACCTCACTAGGATACCTGAGCACCTAACACCTCACTAGGATACCTGAGCACCTAACACCTCACTAGGATACCTGAGCACCTAACACCTCACTAGGATACCTGAGCACCTAACACCTGACTAGGATACCTGAGCACCTAACACCTCACTAGGATACCTGAGCACCTAACACCTCACACTCGACACCTGAGCACCTAACACCTCACTAGGATACCTGAGCACCTAACACCTCACTAGGATACCTGAGCACCTAACACCTCACTAGGATACCTGAGCACCTAACACCTCACTATGATACCTGAGCACCTAACACCTCACTAGGATACCTGAGCACCTAACACCTCACTAGGATACCTGAGCACCTAACACCTCACTATGATACCTGAGCACCTAACACCTCACTAGGATACCTGAGCACCTAACACCTCACTAGGATACCTGAGCACCTAACACCTCACTAGGATACCTGAGCACCTAACACCTCACTATGATACCTGAGCACCTAACACCTCACTAGGATACCTTAGCACCTAACACCTCACTAGGATACCTGAGCACCTAACACCTCACTAGGATACCTGAGCACCTAACACCTCACTAGGACACCTGAGCACCTAACACCTCACTAGGATACCTGAGCACCTAACACCTCACTAGGATACCTGAGCACCTAACAGCTCACTAGGATCCCTGAGCACCTAACACCTCACTAGGACACCTGAGCACCTAACACCTCACTAGGATACCTGAGTACCTAACACCTCAATATGATACCTGAGCACCTAACACCTCACTAGGATACCTGAGCACCTAACACCTCACTAGGATACCTGAGCACCTAACACCTCACTATGATACCTGAGCACCTAACAGCTCACTAGGATACCTGAGCACCTAACACCTCACTAGGATACCTGAGCACCTAACAGCTCACTAGGATACCTGAGCACCTAACAGCTCACTAGGATACCTGAGCACCTAACACCTCACTATGATACCTGAGCACCTAACACCTCACTAGGATACCTGAGCACCTAACACCTCACTAGGATACCTGAGCACCTAACAGCTCACTAGGATACCTGAGCACCTAACACCTCACTAGGATACCTGAGCACCTAACAGCTCACTAGGATACCTGAGCACCTAACACCTCACTAGGATACCTGAGCACCTAACACCTCACTAGGATACCTGAGCACCTAACACCTCACTAGGATACCTGAGCACCTAACACCTCACTATGATACCTGAGCACCTAACACCTCACTAGGATACCTGAGCACCTAACAGCTCACTAGGATACCTGAGCACCTAACACCTCACTAGGATACCTGAGCACCTAACACCTCACTAGGATACCTGAGCACCTAACACCTCACTAGGATACCTGAGCACCTAACACCTCACTATGATACCTGAGCACCTAACACCTCACTAGGATACCTGAGCACCTAACACCTCACTAGGATGCTTGAGCACCTAACACCTCACTAGGATACCTGAGCACCTAACACCTCATACTCCACACCTGAGCACCTAACATCTCAGTCACTCGACACCTGAGCACCTAACACCTCACACTCGACACCTGAGCACCTAACACCTCACTAGGATACCTGAGCACCTAACACCTCACTAGGATACCTGAGCACCTAACACCTCACTAGGATACCTGAGCACCTAACACCTCACTATGATACCTGGGCACCTAACACCTATCTAGGATACCTGAGCACCTAACACCTCACTAGGATACCTGAGCACCTAACACCTCACTATGATACCTGAGCACCTAACACCTCACTAGGATACCTGAGCACCTAACACCTCACTAGGATACCTGAGCACCTAACACCTCACTAGGATACCTGAGCACCTAACACCTCACTATGATACCTGAGCACCTAACACCTCACTAGGATACCTGAGCACCTAACACCTCACTAGGATACCTGAGCACCTAACACCTCACTAGGATACCTGAGCACCTAACACCTCACTAGGATACCTGAGCACCTAACACCTCACTAGGATACCTGAGCACCTAACACCTCACTAGGATACCTGAGCACCTAACAGCTCACTAGGATCCCTGAGCACCTAACACCTCACTATGATACCTGAGCACCTAACAGCTCACTAGGATACCTGAGCACCTAACACCTCAATAGGATACCTGAGCACCTAACACCTCACTAGGATACCTGAGCACCTAACACCTCACTAGGATACCTGAGCACCTAACACCTCACTATGATACCTGAGCACCTAACAGCTCACTAGGATACCTGAGCACCTAACACCTCACTAGGATACCTGAGCACCTAACAGCTCACTAGGATACCTGAGCACCTAACAGCTCACTAGGATACCTGAGCACCTAACACCTCACTATGATACCTGAGCACCTAACACCTCACTAGGATACCTGAGCACCTAACACCTCACTAGGATACCTGAGCACCTAACAGCTCACTAGGATACCTGAGCACCTAACATCTCACTAGGATACCTGAGCACCTAACAGCTCACTAGGATACCTGAGCACCTAACACCTCACTAGGATACCCGAGCACCTAACACCTCACTAGGATACCTGAGCACCTAACACCTCACTAGGATACCTGAGCACCTAACACCTCACTATGATACCTGAGCACCTAACACCTCACTAGGATACCTGAGCACCTAACAGCTCACTAGGATGCTTGAGCACCTAACACCTCACTAGGATACCTGAGCACCTAACACCTCATACTCCACACCTGAGCACCTAACATCTCAGTCACTCGACACCTGAGCACCTAACACCTCACACTCGACACCTGAGCACCTAACACCTCACTAGGATACCTGAGCACCTAACACCTCAGTCACTCGACACCTGAGCACCTAACACCTCACACTCGACACTTGAGCACCTAACACCTCACACTCAACACCTGAGCACCTAACACCTCACTATGATACCTGAGCACCTAACACCTAACTAGGATACCTGAGCACCTAACACCTCAATATGATACCTGAGCACATAACACCTCACTAGGATACATAAGAACATAAGAACATAAGAACGAAGGAACACTGCAGATGGCCTACTGGCCCATGCGAGGCAGGTCCAAGTCTCCTACCGGCTTAAGCCAATGCACCCAACCTAGTCAGGTCAGGTCACATTGACTTAAGGGAGGAACACGGCAACCGACCTGTTAGCACAAGCTATCAGGTCTAACTCACACCCACCCACATCTACTCATGTATTTATCCAACCTATTTTTAAAGCTACACAACGTTCTGGCCTCTATAACGGTACTTGGGAGTTTGTTCCACTCATCCACAACTCTATTACCAAACCAGTACTTTCCTATATCCTTCCTGAATCTGAATTTTTCCAACTTAAAACCATTGCTGCGAGTCCTGTCTAGGCTAGATATTTTCAGCACACTATTTACATCCCCTTTATTTATTCCTGTCTTCCATTTATACACCTCAATCATATCCCCCCTAATTCTACGTCTTTCTAGAGAGTGCAGTTTCAGGGCCCTTAGTCTATCCTCATAGGGAAGGTTTCTGATACATGGGATCATCTTTGTCATCCTCCTTTGTACATTTTCCAGAGAATTTATATCCATTCTGTAATACGGTGACCAAAACTGTGCAGCATAATCTAAATGAGGCCTAACCAAGGATGTATAGAGTTGAAGAACAACCTGAGGACTCCTATTATTTATGCTTCTTGATATGAAGCCAAGGATTCTATTAGCTTTATTGCGAACACTTATGCACTGTTGTCTTGGTTTCAGATTACTGCTAACCAGAACTCCTAAATCTTTTTCGCAATCCGTAATATTAAGATCTACATTATTTAGTTTATATGTGGCTTGGTTATTGTCCTGTCCAACATTTAGAACTTTGCATTTGTCTATATTAAACTGCATCTGCCACTTCTCCGACCACTGCATCAGTCTATTCAAATCTTCCTGGAGTGCTCGAATGTCCTCGTCAGAATGAATTCGACGGCCTATTTTGGTGTCATCGGCAAACTTGCCGATGTCGCTCTTTATGCCCTCATCTATGTCGTTTATGTAGATTGTGAACAGCAGGGGGCCCAACACTGACCCCTGTGGAACACCGCTCGTGACGCTTCCCCACTCTGATTTCTCCCCATTTATGCAAACTCTCTGCTGCCTATTTGTCAACCATGCCTGTATCCAGGAAAAAATTTCTCCTCCTATTCCATGTGCTTTAATTTTCCTCAATAGTCTCTGATGTGGGACCCTGTCAAAAGCCTTACTGAAGTCCATATACACAATATCATATTCATTACCATGATCTACCTCCTCAAATACCTTAGTGAAAAAAGTTAATAAATTCGTAAGGCAGGAACGCCCCTTTGTAAAACCATGCTGAGATTCGTTGATTAATTTATGCTTTTCAAGATGGCTACGAACTGCCTCGGCAATTATTGATTCCATAAATTTTCCCACTATGGAGGTTAGGCTTATTGGTCTATAGTTCGAAGCTAAGGACCTGTCACCTGTTTTGAAAATAGGTATCACATTTGCCATTTTCCACTTATCTGGCACCATGCCAGTTTGTAGTGATATGTTGAAAAGATTAGCCAAAGGTGTGCTAAGCTCCTCTTTACATTCCTTTAGAACCCTTGCATACAGTTCATCAGGGCCTGGGGATTTGTTAGGTTTTAATTTATCTATTTGCCTAAGGACCATGTCACTTGTGACCCTAATAGTGCACAGTTTATTATCGTCCTGTTCTACATAATTTATCATTACTGGAATATCGCTGGTATCCTCCTGTGTAAAAACTGAGAGGAAGTATGTGTTAAAAATTCTACACATTTCCTTATCACTGTCAGTGAGCTGACCCGAGGAACTTTTGAGTGGGCCTATCTTGTCCCTGATCTTACTTCTGTATACACCTCACTAGGATACCTGAGCACCTAACACCTCACTATGATACCTGAGCACCTAACACCTCACTATGATACCTGAGCACCTAACACCTCACTAGGATACCTGAGCACCTAACAGCTCACTAGGATACCTGAGCACCTAACACCTCACTATGATACCTGAGCAAATAACACCTCACTAGGATACCTGAGCACCTAACAGCTCACTAGGATACCAGAGCACCTAACACCTCACTTGGATACCTGAGCACCTAACACCTCACTAGGATACCTGAGCACCTAACACCTCACTAGGATACCTGAGCACCTAACACCTCACTATGATACCTGAGCACCTAACACCTCACTAGGATACCTGAGCACCTAACACCTCACTAGGATACCTGAGCACCTAACACCTCACTAGGATACCTGAGCACCTAACACCTCACTAGGATACCTGAGCACCTAACACCTCACTAGGATACCTGAGCACCTAACACCTCACTATGATACCTGAGCACCTAACACCTCACTATGATACCTGAGCACCTAACACCTCACTAGGATACCTGAGCACCTAACAGCTCACTAGGATACCTGAGCACCTAACACCTCACTATGATACCTGAGCACCTAACACCTCACTATGATACCTGAGCACCTAACACCTCACTATGATACCTGAGCACCTAACACCTCACTAGGATACCTGAGCACCTAACACCTCACTATGATACCTGAGCACCTAACACCTCACTATGATACCTGAGCACCTAACACCTCACTAGGATACCTGAGCACCTAACACCTCACTATGATACCTGAGCACCTAACACCTCACTATGATACCTGAGCACCTAACACCTCACTAGGATACCTGAGCACCTAACACCTCACTAGGATACCTGAGCACCTAACAGCTCACTAGGATACCTGAGCACCTAACACCTCACTATGATACCTGAGCACCTAACAGCTCACTATGATACCTGAGCACCTAACACCTCACTATGATACCTGAGAACCTAACACCTCACTAGGATACCTGAGAACCTAACACCTCACTAGGATACCTGAGCACCTAACACCTCACTATGATACCTGAGCACCTAACACCTCACTATGATACCTGAGCACCTAACACCTCACTAGGATACCTGAGCACCTAACACCTCACTATGATACCTGAGCACCTAACACCTCACTAGGATACCTGAGCACCTAACACCTCACTATGATACCTGAGCACCTAACACCTCACTAGGATACCTGAGCACCTAACACCTCACTAGGATACCTGAGCACCTAACACCTCACTTGGATACCTGAGCACCTAACACCTCACTATGATACCTGAGCACCTAACACCTCACTAGGATACCTGAGCACCTAACACCTCACTATGATACCTGAGCACCTAACAGCTCACTAGGATACCTGAGCACCTAACACCTCACTATGATACCTGAGCACCTAACACCTCACTATGATACCTTAGCACCTACCACCTCACTAGGATACCTGAGCACCTAACACCTCACTATGATACTTGAGCACCTAACAGCTCACTAGGATACCTGAGCACCTAACACCTCACTAGGATACCTGAGCACCTAACACCTCACTATGATACCTGAGCACCTAACACCTCACTATGATACCTTAGCACCTAACAGCTCACTAGGATACCTGAGCACCTAACACCTCACTAGGTTACCTTAGCACCTAACACCTCACTATGATACCTGAGCACCTAACAGCTCACTAGGATACCTGAGCACCTAACACCTCACTAGGATACCTGAGCACCTAACACCTCACTATGATACCTGAGCACCTAACAGCTCACTATGATACCTGAGCACCTAACACCTCACTAGGATACCTGAGCACCTAACACCTCACTATGATACCTGAGCACCTAACAGCTCACTATGATACCTGAGCACCTAACACCTCACTAGGATACCTGAGCACCTAACACCTCACTATGATACCTGAGCACCTAACACCTCACTATGATACCTGAGCACCTAACACCTCACTAGGATACCTGAGCACCTAACACCTCACTAGGATACCTGAGCACCTAACACCTCACTAGGATAACTGAGCACCTAACACCTCACTAGGATACCTGAGCACCTAACAGCTCACTATGATACCTGAGCACCTAACACCTCACTAGGATACCTGAGCACCTAACAGCTCACTAGGATACCTGAGCACCTAACACCTCACTATGATACCTGAGCACCTAACAGCTCACTAGGATACCTGAGCACCTAACACCTCACTATGATACCTGAGCACCTAACAGCTCACTATGATACCTGAGCACCTAACAGCTCACTAGGATACCTGAGCACCTAACAGCTCACTAGGATACCTGAGCACCTAACAGCTCACTAGGATACCTGAGCACCTTACGACCATGTTTGGCAACATTATTACATTATATTTCATCTGTCAATCATTGTATATATATGATGATGAATGTTGTAATATAGTTGTCACTCACCTCTGTTATCTTCTGTGTTATCTTCTGTGTTTGGTTTATAAGAGGCTCTGACAGCTTACGTAGTACCCAGACTCACTTCCCTATATTATGGAGTTTATTTCCTGGTGTAGTTTACACTGTGTAATTACAATATTTGTTAAGTACAAAGTCACTATCATGGCGGGGCATTTCTGGCAGACTAATGTTTCATATATATCTTGCTATGATGATCCATGTACTCAACTAGTTGAGGTTGCAGGCGTCGAGTCCAAGCTCCTGGCCCCGCCTCTTCACTGGTCACTACTAGGTCACTCTCCCTGAACCGTGGGCTTTATCATACCTCTGCTTAAAGCTATGTATGGATCCTGCCTTCACTACATCGCGACATATCGGTGGTTCATTACCTGGAGTTTACCTGGAGAGAGTTCCGGGGGTCAACGCTCCCGCGGCCCGGTCTGTGACCAGGCCTCCTGGTGGATCAGAGCCTGATCAACCAGGCTGTTGCTGCTGGCTGCACGCAAACCAACGTACGAGCCACAGCCACAGCCACAGCCATTATTATCTCAAACACTACCAAACAGATGCATACACTGTACTAAAGTACGCATGAAAAACAGAAAAGGCACCTTATGTAAAATGTGTAAGGGGTGGGTGCATGATGGATGTATGTACAATTATAGCAACGGTGCCAGAATTCATTTTGTGTGTAACAAATGCACTTTGGCACAGTTACCCTTTAGCAGTGATGACATTGATTTACCTAATTTTAATACAAATGACCCATTGCCATATATTGATGATTATGATTGTTTTATGAAAACAGGCCTTCACTTTATTCATGTCAATGCAAGATCACTTCTTCCTAAATTGGCAGAGATTAGGATTCTAGCTAACAAAATTAGGGCGGCAGTTATAACCATCTCTGAATCTTGGTTGGATGATACGGTGACTGACGACGAGGTCAAAATAGATGGTTACAATATAAAACGCTTAGATAGGAACAGAAAGGGTGGTGGAGTATGTGCCTACATTAGAAATGACTTAGCTTACAACCCAAGACCTGATTTAAATAACAATAAACTGGAGATTCTATGGTTTGAAGTGCTGCTTCCCAAGACCAAACCCATCTTAGTAGGAACTAGTTACCGCCCTCCTACCCAGGACCAGTTCTTAGAAGACTTTTCCAGAGTCTTGTCCGGAGTTGAAAGCAATTGCGAAACAATAATACTGGGCGACTTCAATATCTGTTTTCAGCAACAAAATAACGGGCTATGCAAAAGGTATAAGCAAATTCTAGGATTAAATAGCTACACCCAACTAATTAATAAACCAACCCGGATCACACAGTTCTCAGCCACCCTAATTGACCACATACTTTGCAACCGCGCTGAGAACATTAGTCAGTCAGGAGTCATTACCACAGGTCTTAGTGATCATTTCATCATTTACTGCACCAGGAAAATCACTAGGGATAGGATAGGCCTACACAGGACAATAAAAATGAGGTCAACTAGAAACTACAGTAAAGAAACACTGGTAAATAGGCTACACAATTGTGACTGGACAGAGATAACAAGTTGCACGGACGTAAACGATGCCTGGGAAAAATTCAAAACAATGTTCACTACCATTCTTAATAATATTGCACCAGTTAAAGAGGTTAGGATTAAACGAAGAACTGAACCCTGGATGACTACTGAGATATTAGATAATATGAAATTCAGAGACCAGCTGCTAAAAAGATTTAAAGCAAACAGACAGGATATTGCAGCACTAAATGAATTCCAAAGGGTGAGGAACAGAGTACAGAGGCTTGTAAAAGGAGCAAAGGCAAAGCACTATTGCTCAAAATTTGAAGAATATAAGCATAACCCCAGAAAGCTCTGGCAACAACTAAAACAGTTGGGGTATAGCCATAAGCCAGTAGATAGGTCTAACATAGTACTCACTATCGATAATGAGGTATGCCACGAAACATCTAAGGTGGCAAATTGCTTTAATTCCTACTACACATCTGTTGCATCAACACTAGTAAGTAAACTACCAGCTGCATCAAATACCTTTAACACAGACTCTGATAAGTTTCAAACATACTATACCAATAAAGGGGTAACCCCAAACAGTTGTCAACTAGTAAGTGTATTTCATGACTTCATTCAAAAAGAACTAAGCAGGTTAAACCCAACTAAGAGCACAGGCCCTGATAACATCCCGTCTAAGTTCCTAAAAGATGGTGCTTTTGAACTGTCAATCCCTATTGCTCACATAATAAATCTATCAATCACCACTAATACCGTACCAGAGGGGTTCAAGGAGGCCAGAGTTACTCCTATCTTCAAGAAAAATAATAGGTCTGATGTAAGCAACTATAGACCTGTTAGTATACTCAGTATAATATCTAAAATTCTGGAGAGGGCGGTGTATTCTCAAGTAGTTAAGTACCTTAATGACAACAGCATTCTCCATAGCTATCAATCGGGCTTTAGAAGATCCTACTCAACCGATACCTCCCTTATTAATCTGATGGATTACCTGAGAACTGAAATGTCAAAAGGGAACCTCATAGGTATGGTAACCTTAGACCTGCAAAAGGCCTTCGATACTGTCAACCACAATATATTATGTAAGAAACTTCAAGCTATCGGTATAGGTTCTGTAGACTGGTTTAAGTCCTACCTTAGCAACAGGAGACAAATAGTCAAAATCAACAAAACAGAATCAGAACCCCTGCCGATAACATGTGGAGTTCCCCAAGGTAGTATTCTGGGTCCCTTACTATTCTTATGTTATGTCAATGATATGCCTATCAGTGTCAAGTGCAAACTCCTACTGTATGCAGATGACAGTGCTCTGTTAGTGACAGGTAAAGACCCACAAAATATTGCTAATGTTTTAACACTGGAACTGGAGTCCTGCAGCAAATGGTTAGTAGACAACAAACTATCATTACACCTAGGGAAAACTGAAGCCATTCTCTTTGGAACGAAACATAAACTGAGAAGGGTAAATAATTTTAATGTTCAGTGTAATGGGGAGTCCATCACTTTGGTTTCATCAGTTAAATATCTGGGAATCCCCTTTGACCCATGCATGTCAGGAGAATTGATAGGGAACAGTGTAGTAAAGAAAGCGAATGCCAGGCTGAAGTTCCTGTATAGACAAGCACGGTGTCTACCTACTGAGGCTCGCAGGACCCTATGTCTAGCCCTTATACAATGCCATATGGATTACGCTTGCTCTTCTTGGTACTCTGCCTTGACAAAAAAACTGAAAGATAGACTGCAAATCACCCAGAACAAAATCGTAAGATTCATCCTGGGGCTGGGACCAAGAGAACATGTAGGCCAGGATGAATTACAGCAGTTGGATATGCTGAATGTTGAAGACAGAGTAAAACAACTGAAGCTAAATCATGTTTATAAAATTGCTCACGAACAGTGTCCAGAATATCTTGCTGTCAATTTTGTCAAGGTTGGGAACCAAAGCAATCATAGTACTAGGGGGAGAGAGCACAACTTTGTAGTACCCACAGTCAGTGGCCAGGCTTCAAACACCTTTTATTGTACAGCAATAAAGGAATGGAACAGACTACCCACAAATGTCAAGGCCAGTCATAGCTTGAACCAGTTCAAGAAGACTGCCAAAAAGTGTCTGATGAACGAAGCAACAGAAAGGGAGGGGAATGATTTTCTATTTTTTAGCTAAAATACGTGTAAATTTTACCTTATCCCTAGTAATGACCCTCGTATTGTAGATAGTCGTAATGACCCTCGGGTAGTAGATAGTCTTAATGACCCTCGTATTGTAGATAGTCTTAATGACCCTCGTGTAGTAGATAGTCTTTTTAGTATGATAATAAGATGTTATCTTCATTATAGAATAATAAGAAAATATTATAACCTTTATATTATAATAATAAGGTAAAAGGACCCCAATGGAAATAAGTCACTCTGTCTGACTTTTTTGGGTTATCCTAGGTTCTCTACACATATGCTGCTATGTATGATAATTCTATGTAACTGTATTGTGTATACCTGAATAAATTTACTTACTTACTTA
>NW_027198256.1:0-47312 GCF_038502225.1 Cherax quadricarinatus
GATATCAAAGTTCCCAGCACATGCTACCAAACGTAGTTCATTAATTTTATTTCTTGCACTTCGACTGTTAGCATAAAATACCATCATATGTTTTTTCTTCTGCACATTTTTCCTATTCATCTTTGTTTTTACACAATTTCTGAAATTATCATTACCCAGAGTTACTCCATGACAGTTACTACTAAGATTCTTAATATCAGAGCATAAGTCAATATATCCATACTCATTATTAATCATTTCAAAACCCATACCTCTAACTAATCCTAGTTTAAAGTCCTAACAACCCCCTCAACTGAGTTAGCAAGAAAACCCACACCTGCCCTGGATAAGTGAACCCCATCCCTGGCATACATGTCATTTCGGCCATAGAAGTTGTCCCAGTTGTCAATGAATGGTACTGCATTATCCTTACAGTGTTTATCCAGCCAACAATTAATACCAATTGCTCTGGACAACCATTCATTACCAACACCTCTTCTTGGCAAAATGCCACATATAACGACCTATCAAGAACAGGTTGCCAGCCCCTAGAGCGGATAGAGGAGGCTACTTGGATGAACAATATCCTGCCAGGATGAAAATGGGCTAGAAGTGTGGAGAAGCTGGACTCTCAAGTGAGGGGTGAAGTGGGTTTATGAAGCAAGGGGAGAGGTAAGGGGTGTAGTGGATTTGTGAAGTAGGGGCAGGAAATCTACTAGTAATCAGTGGGCATTGCTTGAATGGCCTCTAGGCTCTTGTTAGGTTACTGATAGCGACTAGTGGTTCTTGAAAAAGGAAAGAATAATTTTTTTGTGATGGGATAATGGAATTAAGAGTGAAGGTGGCAGGCATCAGAGGAATACAGGCTGTCATAATTATATTTATAGTTAGGTTGAACTTCGCTGAAGAAGGAAGTCAGTCATGGTGACTGGAAAAGGCGACTGGAGTAATGACATCATGGACAGTGAAAGCCCCACAAATACCATCTTACCAGAAAAGTATATGTCACTATCGCCGCACCGCATGCCCATAAAAACAAAACAGTGGCGCACAACTCTTATTGTGGCACTGTTATGTGGAGACATTCAAACTAATCCAGGACCTCAAACTAATGTACACGTGCAAACCAGGCAGATTAGTTGTCCCTGCAATCGCTGCGGTAAAGGTGTCGGTAGCCGCAGTCGAGCGATAAACTGTGATGTATGTGAAGAGTGGGTGCACATAAGATGCACGGATAAAATTAGTGACGATGTATACGATGGACTAGTAGCTAGGAATGCCAACCTTAACTTTGTATGCATAGGTCAGTGAGACCACAGAAACAGCACAATTACCTCAAATAACACCAGACAAATGTTTAAACTGTACGAAGGAAGAACAGTAAACACATCATATGTATGTTTGGTAATATTAATGTTTGTAACAAATACACTCTAACCCAGTTACTCTTTAGTAGTGCTGACATTGAGTTATTCAGCGCAAAACGTGGTGGAAGCTTAATACTGTGTTGAGCACCAGATGCGCGCTTCATACTGGTACTCACATGCACTATGAGAACAGTAAGATTTTGCTCGAATTTTAAACCCGGAGAGTTACCAAACCTAGGATATAGATAAATGATTCAGAAAACCAACAAGCTGATAAATTAGGCACATGGGTATCGTGGGTATCTTTATTGCGGAAACGTTTGGTCACACAGTGGCTTCATCAGTCCATAACCTGTTGTCTCCTGTGGATTTATCCAAGGTGACACCACCTACGACTGCTTCACCGCACCTGTCTGCGGTATATAAGCCTCTTCTTCGCGCATATGCTGCATATACATAAGAACTTATTATAATCATAACCTAGTTTTTATAAGGGTGGACAGGTAAGCCAGCGGAATGTATAGGTCAGATAACCGAAAGCTCCAGCTGTGGGTCATCATGTGGCTGAGACCCTCGTCAGGAAACACTTGTCCTATTTCCTGACGAACCTGTCTAACCTAGCCTAACCATATGCTGCATTCTTATCAAGATTGATAGACTGATTACATCGACTCTAGGCAGAGGGACTGATTACCCCAAAATCCTTCTGATTTCACACTTCTTCTTTATATTGGACTGATGAAGCCACTGTGTGGCGAAACGTCTCCACAATAAAGATACCCAAGTTTTGCGCATTTGTCTAATTTATCAGCAACCTAGAATAACCCAACAATATTAGTACGTCACCACGTACTGTTGGTTTTATTTCCACTGGGGTTCTTTAATTTGGTCTACCAGGATGCGACCCACAACAATCAACAAACACCCAGATAATTACACATTGCTAGAACAGCGCCAGCAGGTGTAAGGAAACATGTACACTTTTCACCCACGCCGAGAAGTGATTCATAGTCCCTTGGTAAGTGAGCTGAGGATGTTGTCAACCGAACTTCTTTCATAATAGGCACGAAATTTGAATGTTTCCTTTGCACAACCCATTTAATGCTGATAAATTTGCGTAGTATAAACACACCCGGGCGTACAATAAACACTGACCTAAATTTAACCTAATAAATTTCGGGATGTTTATCCTTACCCTTTGTGTGTTAGGTAAGACACATATGCAAGAGTTAGGTATCTTTATTTCGAAACGTTTCGCCTACACAGCAGGCTTCTTGAGTCGAGTACAGAAAAGTTGGTAAAAGCGGTAGAGATGTGAAGACGATGTAATCAGTCCATCACCTTTGAAGACCTAGTTTTGAGGTGGTCAGTCCCTCAGGATGGAGAAGAATATTTGTTCCATAGTCTGAAACAGTGTGAAGCTGAAGTGACAGTATGGAGCCTTATATACTCTCAGGAGGTGAGATGTAGGCCTACTTCTCACCTCCTGATAGTTCCTATGAAATTTCTAAATTATTAACGGGTTTCCTTGTTTGCCAGAACCAAGTCAAGGTTATTTCCTCTTGTAGGTTCTGTAACAAACTGCTTTAAAAAAACAGTCCTGAACTACCTCTAAGAAGTCGTTAAACTCTAAATTTCCAGTCAAGGAATTCCAGTCAATATGCCTAAAGTTAAAGTCCCCTAGAATTACAACGTTATCGTGCCTTGTGGCCCTAACAATTTCCTCCCACAGTGGTCTTCCTTGGTCTGTCCAAGTTTGGGGGACGGTATATCACGCCTAAAATTAATTTTTCGTGCCCCTCTGAAAATTATACTCAAACAGACTCATTATGTGTTTCAGACTCTATATCGGTTTTTGTGCAACAATTTAAACGATCTCGGACATAGAGTGCCACCCCAGCCCCCTTTCCGATACTTCTGTCTACTTGGAACAATTTAAAACCCTGAATGTGACATTCAGCAAGCATGTCCCGATTTTTCATATTAAACCACGTCTCAGTTATGGCACAAACATCAATGTTACCCGCACTTACAACTAATGTCACTCGTCCAATTTATTTCTCTCACTACGACTATTAGTATAATATGTGTTTAAAAAAACTCCCTTCTCTTTTGCTCTCATGTCTTCAAGTTCACTGTAAAAATAATGTATAATAGTTGATGAGGAAGGTTACTCGTTTTCTGAAATAATTAGTGAAGAAATTTTAGACAAATAAAAACGATATTTTTTTTAGGTAATCAGCAAATGATTTTAAAAAGGTATAAATTGGTGGTAGACATATGTATACTGGGACTTGAAGATTGAGACACTTATGTAACTTATGGGAATCTTTATCAAAGAAACATTTTACCACACAGTGGCTTCATCAGTCCAATACAAAGCAGAAAGGTGTAAGGAGTTTGGATTATGCTGCTCAGTTTTGGTCTCCTTACTACAGGATGGATGTAGATTCATTGGAGAACACACAGAGAAGAATGATTCAAATGATTTACTGCATAAGGAATCTCCTGTATGAAGACAGACTTAGAGCCTTGAATCTCCACTCTCTGGAGAGACGTAGAATGAGGGGAGATATCAGTGAAGTGAATAAATGGATGATGGGCATAAACAAAGGTGATATTAATAAAGTACCGATGATGTTGAACCAGGTAAAAACCAGAAATGATGGATTTAAGTTGGATAAATTTAGATTTAGAAAGGACATAGGTAAGTACTGGTTTTCGAACATAGTTGTGGGTGCGTGGAACAATCTTCCAAGTAGGGTGATAGAGGCTAGGACCTTTGGTAGCTTTAAAAAGAGATTGGACAAATATATCAGTAGGAGGGGCTGGGTTTGATTGGTGTCGTGGGTGCGGATGTAAATTATTGGGTAGCTTTTAGTGGTGGTCGTTTTGATAAGGTCCTGCCTTGTATGGGCCAGTAAGCCTTCTGTAGTGTTCCTCCATTCTTATGATCTTAAGTTATATTTGTTAATTTATATTAAACTGAAATTTCATAAAAATCTGGTTGTTAATAATCTGCAGAAAAGAATTTTATGTAGGTTAAAATATAACTAATTTTAATTTTTAAAAGAATAGAGCGGTAAGGCAGCGGAAGGCATCGGTCAGATGATTAAAAGCTCCAGAAGCGGGTCATAATTTTTCTAAGACCTGCGTCAGGAATCAGTTGTCCTGTTTACTGACGAATTTTACCAAACCAAACATATTCACTCTACACACACACACTGAGTAAAGGTGGGTTAATTCTCGGCAGGAGTGGAAACGTTGTGCATATTTCCTTATACCTATTGTCCCTGTTCACCTAGCAGTAAGTAGGTACATGGATGTTAGTCGACTCATGTGACTCGCAACCTGGGGGACAAGATTTAAGGACCTCAATGGAAATACGACAGTCTCCGATGACACAATAAATTTCTTAGGTTATCCTTGGGTGGCTAACCCTCTATATTAAAAAGCTGAACAAATCTTAACAGAGAAAATGTAAGATTTCCTCACGAAGCTTTGTGAGATTGTTCTCTGCCATACCCAATAAATATTTGTGTGGACGTTTATGTTACGCAGAAAAGTGGGGCTTGAGCCTTGTCTCAGGGCAAAGGTAAAAGTTACACACATCTCAAGCATAAACAGGCCACCCAGTTAAACCAGAAAACGCTAAACCAGTATGTGTTACTTCAATGGGTTGGTTAACAAGAGGGTTAGGCAAAAATCCCAGTTAGGAAAATATATCTATTTATTCAACATAACACTATATACACACTCTAGAAACACCTTAATCCTAAACGCCCAAATGAGGGTACACAAGAAACAGCTGGCTGGAGGTCCAGCCACCATAACCACCAGGCCTAGTCAGCGCCAGGCCATCACTACACTACCAACCCCATTTCTTATTTAATCACTCATCCCACAGCACCCTGACCATGTCAGATCCTAGGTGGGCATACAGGTAAGCCATAGAAGAGCCTATGGCTTGGGTTAGCTAAAAAAAAAGGAGTACACAACTACAAACTTAGCTTAAATACACAGCATCTCCGACGCTAGCCTCCACACCATGCTGACTCCACATGACTGCTTCAAGCCTCGCTTACTCCGCGTACCCAAACACCTTTGGAAAATAAATCCCTAGCAGAATTTCTTTATAATTACAGTTAGAGTGCTTTACAGTGCCCCCAAATGCACATTATGAATTATAAAATTATTCTTTACAATTATAACGTTCATATTATTATATCACACTTCTCCACTACATGTACATTACAATGTAATGCAGAACCCTGCATAACATGCTGAAATGCCTAGGATTTTAAACTGATAGAAGATAGAGGTATGGGTGTGTGTTGGAAACAGTCAGGTTGCAACACTAGGGTTGAAAACAGTAAATGTATAAAAGACATTCATCATAAAGTTATAAATAAAGACAATAGATCAGGTCAGCAAACAAAGGGAGACAGCAGAAGGCAGCAAGGGACTAGCTCCCTTAAGGTCTATTATACTAATAGCAGGAGTGTAAGAAATAAGATAGATGAGCTAAGATTAATTGCAAGTGCAGGAAACATAGATATCATTGCTATAACAGAGACCTGGCTCAATCTGAAAGATAGAGAGATGCCTTCTGAATGTCACATACAAGGCTATAAATTATTCCACACTGACAGGGTCAACAGGAAGGGTGGTGGAGTAGCGATGTACGTCAGAGACAATTTAAATTGTTGTGTTAGACAAGATATAAAATTAGAAGCGTCAGCCACTGAATCTGTTTGGTTACAGCTTCTCGAGGGCCGTGAAAAACTAATTTTGGGTGTGATTTACAGGGCCCCAAATCTTGATAGGGAGTGCGGTAAACTTCTATGGGATGAAATTCGTAAGGCATCTACATACGAAAATGTTGTGATAATGGGAGATTTCAACTATAGACAGATTGACTGGAGCAATTTGACAGGAAATTTAGAATCAAGTGACTTTCTTGATACGATTCAGGATTGGTTTTTAAAACAATTTGTGACAGAGCCAACTAGAGGAAATAACCTGCTTGACTTGGTTCTTGCCAGCAGGGAAATGCTAATTAATAATCTTGAGGTTAATGATGAGCTTGGGGATTAATATATCGTGGAATTCCCCTAATAATGGCAATCAAGTCTCTGTCCCTGACTTCCGCTTGGCTGATTTCATAGGACTGAAAAATTACTTGGGTGGGCTGAACTGGAATGACCTGACTATGGGTCAGGTAGGTGGTGATGATTGCCGATATGACGTTTTCCAGGGCATAGTTCTAGCTGCTCAGACAACTTATGTTCCAAATAGGGAAATCAGATCAAGCAAAAATGATCCTAAATGGATGAACAATAGATTAAAACATCTCATTGGTCAAAAGAGAGGCATATATAGGCAAATCAAAAGAGGAGAGGGGAATTAAGAAATCAGTATATTCAGTTAAAGAGAGAAATAAAAAAGGGAATAAGAAAAGCAAAAAGAGATTATGAGGTTAAAGTTGCAAGAGAATCGAAGACTAACCCAAAAGGATTCTTTCAGGTATACAGAAGTAAGATCAGGGACAAGATAGGCCCACTCAAAAGTTACTCGGGTCAGCTCACGGACAGTGATAAGGAAATGTGTAGAATTTTTAACACATACTTCCTCTCAGTTTTTACACAGGAAGATACTAGCGATATTCCAGAAATAATAAATTATGTAGAACAGGATGATAATAAACTATGCACGATTAGGGTCACAAGTGACATGGTCCTTAGGCAAATTGATAAATTAAAACCTAACAAATCCCCAGGCCCTGATGAACTGTATGCAAGGGTTCTAAAGGAATGTAAAGAGGAGCTTAGCAAACCTCTGGCTAATCTTTTCAACATATCACTACAGACTGGCATGGTGCCAGATAAGTGGAAAATGGCAAATGTGATACCTATTTTCAAAGCAGGTGACAGGTCCTTAGCTTCGAACTATAGACCAATAAGCCTAACCTCCATAGTGGGAAAATTTATGGAATCAATAATTGCCGAGGCAGTTCGTAGCCACCTTGAAAAGCACAAATTAATCAACGAATCTCAGCATGGTTTTACAAAGGGGCGTTCCTGCCTTACGAATTTATTAACTTTTTTCACTAAGGTATTTGAGGAGGTAGATCATGGTAATGAATATGATATTGTGTATATGGACTTCAGTAAGGCTTTTGACAGGGTCCCACATCAGAGACTATTGAGGAAAATTAAGGCACATGGAATAGGAGGAGAAATTTTTTCCTGGATAGAGGCATGGTTGACAAATAGGCAGCAGAGAGTTTGCATAAATGGGGAGAAATCAGAGTGGGGAAGCGTCACGAGCGGTGTTCCACAGGGGTCAGTGTTGGGCCCCCTGTTGTTCACAATCTACATAAACGACATTGATGAGGGCATAAAGAGCGACATAAGCAAGTTTGCCGATGACACCAAAATAGGCCGTCGAATTCATTCTGACGAGGACATTAGAGCACTCCAGGAAGATTTGAATAGACTGATGCAGTGGTCGGAGAAGTGGCAGATGCAGTTTAATATAGACAAATGCAAAGTTCTAAATGTTGGACAGGAAAATAACCATGCCACATATAAACTAAATAATGTAGATCTTAATATTACGGATTGCGAAAAAGATTTAGGAGTTCTGGTTAGCAGTAATCTGAAACCAAGACAACAGTGCATAAGTGTTCGCAATAAAGCTAACAGAATCCTTGGCTTCATATCAAGAAGCATAAATAATAGGAGTCCTCAGGTTGTTCTTCAACTCTATATATCCTTGGTTAGGCCTCATTTAGATTATGCTGCACAGTTTTGGTCACCGTATTACAGAATGGATATAAATGCTCTGGAAAACATACAAAGGAGGATGACAAAGTTGATCCCATGTATCAGAAATCTTCCCTATGAGGATAGACTGAGGGCCCTGAATCTGCACTCTCTAGAAAGGCGTAGAATTAGGGGGGATATGATTGAGGTGTATAAATGGAAGACAGGAATAAATAAAGGGGATGTAAATAACGTGCTGAAAATATCTAGCCTAGACAGGACTCGTAGCAATGGTTTTAAGTTGGAAAAATTCAGATTCAGGAAGGATATAGGAAAGCACTGGTTTGGTAATAGAGTTGTGGATGAGTGGAACAAACTCCCAAGTACAGTTATAGAGGCTAAAACGTTGTGTAGTTTTAAAAATAGGTTAGATAAATACATGAGTGGGTGTGGGTGGGTGTGAGTTGGACCTGATTAGCTTGTGCTACTAGGTCAGTTGCCGTGTTCCTTCCTTAAGTGAATGTGACCTGACCTGACTAGGTTGGGGCATTGGCTTAAGCCGGTAGGAGACTTGGACCTGCCTCGCATGGGCCAGTAGGCCTGCTGCAGTGTTCCTTCTTTCTTATGTTCTTATGTTTCCACTACCAACCTCATTTCTTATTTTCTCACTCATCCCACAGCACCCTGACCATGTCAGAGCCTAGGTGGGCATACAGGTAAGCCATAGAACAGCCTATGGCTTGGTTTAGCTAAACAAAAGGAGTACACAACTACAAACTTAGCTTAAATACACAGCATCTCCACACCACGCTGACTCCACGTGACTGGCCTAGCCACGCTTACTCCGCATACCCAAACACCCTTGGAAAATAAAACCCTAGCAGGATTTCTTTATAATTACAGTTAGAGTACTTTACAGTGCCCCTAAATGCACATTATGAATTATAAAATTATTCTTTACAATTATAACGTTCATATTATTATATCACACTTCTCCACTACATGTACATTACAATGTAATGCAGAACCCTGCATAACAGTTTATAAATTATTATTGAAGAATTGAGACACTTATGCAAAATATGGGAATCTATTGAACAAACGTTTCGCCACGCAGTGGTTTTATCAGTCTAATACAAAGCAGAAGGGTATAAGGAGAGGAGGAGTTTGAGGTAATCAGTCCCTCAGCCTGGAGTCCAAGTATTCATTCCATCAATCTTGTAGAATGTACAGCATAGGGTCGTAGCAGTGGCTTATATACTGTAGTCAGGTGAGGCGAAGCAGGAGGAGGCGGGGTCATAGTGGAACCATCCACTAGTCTAAGTAGGTCTTCGTTCAAAGGTTGGACAAGTGCTGAAGAATTCTTTGTATCGAGATCCCATGATGATGCAGTGTCTGACATTGTCAGACACTGCATCAGCACATAAATTATTATAATCACGGGGGAGCGCTAAACCTGCGCATGTGGGAGGGGGGATGGAAGGTATTCATACTCAATTCAGGGAACTGAAGCACAGATCCAATCCCCTAGATCAGCGTCAAGGAACCTCCCTTGAGGGGGACGTTTTTAAAACCTTCCTTAGAATGATACAGTGAAAGAAATGTTTCCATACTGATGCATACAATAGTGTAGGAAACATTGTCCTCTTCGCTTTCGGGCTGAGTGGACGCACTGCGCAAACAGCTCCTGCTTTCTCTGGTGCGCAACTTCCTGTTTTCACCAAGATGGCTGCCAGCTACCGCAGGAGGAGCAACACCGTGTGTGTTGACCTTGTTAAAGGGGCAATTTACCCTACGAATGCCTCTGTTTTATTACCAACGATTATACGGGACACGTTTGGCATTGAAGTTGAAGAATTACACGGAATAGCACTTAATGGATCATCACGAATCTTCATAAAGTTCTGCACAGTGGAGGCATATGAAAGGACGGTGACTCAGTACCAGGAGAAGAACATCACCGTATCATCTGGTCTGGAGGTACGCCTGCGGGATGCCTCAAAATACTACACCTGGGTGAGGATCCGCAACGTTCCTTTCGAGGCAGACGATGTAGATATCAGAGAGACATTTCAAAGATATGGTGAGGTGCATGCTATAACTTTAGTTCGATGGACGGAGGGAATCTATGAAGGGTTGCCGGCTGGATCTTACACCGTCAAGATGTCTTTAAGAAGACCTATTCCATCGTATGTTGTCCTGGAGGATTTTAGGACACAGCTGTACGTGACCTACGCGGGACAACGAAAGACGTGTCGCCTGTGCGGCGCTTTTGACCACATGGCGGCTGGATGTGGTAAAGCAGCAGCGCCGCGGCCTTGGGAACGGCAAGTAGTCACAGAGTCTCAGGCGGAACCTCTGCCGAAGACTTTGAGTGCAGCAGGCAAAGGTAATTGGGCGGACGAAGTGGAGGGCGTGTTAGAGAATTGTGTGACACTACCAGTGGCTTCGGATGCTCCCCCGCAAACGGGCCCGGGAGTTGAGCAGCAGCCTGTGGGGGTGGGAGAGACCGGTGATCCACAGGAGTTATCTACGCCCCTACAGGAGATGATTAAGTCTTTCCTGGACGTGCCTGCGGAGGAGAACCCATCTACAGACAGGAGAATTCTGATGGTTGAGAAGGACTTGATTGAGCAGATTCCAGAGCCTCTGGGGTCAGAGCCTGGCATGTTGCAGTTGCTACAGGTGGAAGCTGAGGTGCACAAGGGCAATGGAAATACTGATATGGAAATTGAGGGCACATCTAGAAAGAGGGCTGGAGGCTCGTCGGATGAGGAGGTTATAACACCAGCTCAGCGTACAGGGAAGAAGACGTGGGCAGGAGTGATTAAGAAGGGGCAGGGTAGTGCACAGGGGGGGGAGGGGGTACAGGCGGGAAAGAGTGCACGGGAAAAGACAGAAGCAGCAAAAAGTGGAACAGACAGGACACAGAGACATAGAGGAAAGCCACCCTTTCTGAATCTTTAAGTGTCTAACGATAAACGTGAATGGCCTTAGAGCTGACGGTAAACGAGTATGGTTGGAGGATGTTTTGCGGCGTTTTAACATTGATGTGTGTTTTATTCAAGAACACAATTTCAAGTATGGCAGAGAGTTGAGGCTGAACGGTTTTAGGATGTATGTTGGTAGTTCAGGGAAATTAAAGGGTGGGGTGGCAGTGGCAGTGAGGGAGTCCAGCCCATTCCACGTGCTCAAGTGGGAAGAGGGAGGGGAGGGGAGGGTGGTGAGGGTGGAAGGGATATGGGGTGAGATTAGAGTATGTTTTCTGGGGATATATATGCCGGCAGATAGTAACATACGGGTAAAGGTGAATTTTGTAAGGGAGGTTTTGCTTTTCTACATGCGGGGTTTACCAATGGTTTCTATAATAGGTGGGGATTGGAATTGTGTAATCAGGAATAAGGATGTGGAGCCGAGAGGGGCAGGGTGTGTGCTTGGGGTATTGAGGGATTTGTTGAGGGATGCAGGGGTTTATGACATAGTCAGGGGCGATGGGTGGAAAGTAGAGCACACGTTTATGCGGAGGGGTTATGCTGCCAGGTTGGATCGTATATATATAACTCGAGATATAACAGTAGAACGTGTAATGACGATAGATTTAGGTTTTTCGGACCATCGTGCCGTTTTGGCAGAGATGGCATGGGAAGGGATGGTTCGTAGGTATGTGGGTTATTGGAAAATGAATGTGAGGCTACTTCAGGGAGAGGGGGAGGGGTTGTTTTTTAGGGAATGGTGGAAGCAACTATGGGAGGCTCGCAACGAAGAGGAGGATGTCTTGGAATGGTGGGAGAAGCACGCTAAATTGCAGATTAGGGAGTATTACCAGCATAGAGGAAGGGATGAGGCGAGGTGGAGGTATGGTTTACAGAAATATTTAGAGGGGCAGCTAAATGATTGTTATGAAGGGGGAGGGGGGGCTAGACATGGAGAAATAGAGGTTTTAAGGGGAAGATTGAGGGATATACAAAATTCTCGTTTTGATGCGATACGTGTGAGGGAAGGTTTAGAGGAGGTTCTATGGGGTGACAAACCGTCAGGATGTGTTTTGAGGAGATTTAGGAATAGGCAACAGATGACCACGATTATGGGATTAGAGGTGTGTAAAGGGGTGGGGGGATATAGGGTGGGGCAGGTACTTAGTACCACCGATGGAATGAGCAATTATGCTGATTATTGGTTTAGGGAGAATTTTAAGCAGAGGGAGGGAGGAGAGAGGGAGGGAGAGATTCTGGGAGAAGGAATTCGAGGTATTTTAGGGGAGGAGGAGAGTGCGGTAATGGAGGGTAGGATCAGTGAGGAGGAGGTGGAGGAGGCGATAATGGGCTTGAGTAGGGGAAAAGCGCCGGGCATTGATGGAATTCCTAATGATTTCTATATTACACATTGGGATTGTATGAAGGAATGTCTGGTCCGGTTGTTTAACTGTATGAAGGAAAGGGGAGTGTTGGGGGAATCGCAGGGCACGGGGGTAGTAGTTTTGGTCTATAAGGGAGGGGGGGGGGAAGACCTTGGGTGCTTTTAGGGCGATCTCCCTCATGTGTGCAGATTATAAAGTTTTTGCGAAGGTTTTAGGTAACCGTATGAAAAAGGTGCTTGACCGAGTCCTACATAGAGGACAGTGTGGGATTCCAGGTCGAAGTATGCGTGAGGGGCATGGAAGAATTAAGGATTTTGTGGAGGGTAGACAACGGGGGGGGGATCTTGGGGATTGATTGGAAGCAGGCTTATGACAGTGTAGATAGACATATGTTGTGGTGTATTTTAAAAAAACAGGGTTTTGGTGATGAGATTGTGCGCTGGGCGACTACTTTGTATACGCCTGCAACGGTCAGGGTACAGGTTAATGGGAAGTTAGGGTTGCCAGTGCAGATGGGGATGGGTTTGCGACAGGGTTGCCCCTTGTCTCAAATCCTCTTTGCATGCATGCAGGACCCTTTTTATAGGCTTATAGAGGAAGGAGTGTGGGAACAGGGAGAGGTGGGTCCTGGGAGATGTGGTATTGTGGGGTATGTGGATGACACCACAGTTTTGGTAGGAGGGGAAATAGGATTGGGGAATGTGGGACGTATAATAGAGATTTTTGGTGGGGCGACAGGGATGAGGGTTAATGGAGCAAAGTCAAAGTTATTAGAAGTAGGCACGTGGGTGGGTGGGGGGGGTTTGGGGGAACAGTATGGGTGGAACGTAGTGGATAGAATTAAGATATGTGGGGTTGTGTATATGGCGGACGCTGGGGAGGCACAGAGAATAAATTCCAAGGAAGTAGTGAGTAGAGCGATGGGTAGGATGCGCGGGTGGAGGGCTGGGGATGTAACATTGCAGCAGAGGGTGGTGGTAGTAAATACACTTGTGTACAGTAAAGTGTGGGGCGTGGCAGAAATATATCCCCTGAGGTCGTGTGATATTCAGGAACTGGAGAGGGTGGTTTTGAGGTATGTGTGGGGTTATGGGAAGCCATGGCTACGGAAGGAGGTGGTGATGATGGGTGTGCGGCAGGGTGGGCTGGGTCTTATACCTTTGGACACACGAGTGAAGGCAGTGTATGTGAAGCAGCGGTACTTGAGGGTGGGAGGGGAGAGGGGTAGAAGGGTGGGAGAGGTCATGAAGGATGTGCGAAAATGGTGGAAGGGAAAGGCACTACTGGAGTGTGAAGATATGGTGCGAAATTTGTTGGCAGTAAGGGAAGCAAAAAAAGTAAGGGTAAGTAGGCTTGGGAGGACAGGTTGGCAGGGTACAGTGATACAGGGAGTAGCTACATACCCAATGTATGATTGGAGGGGCATTTGGGAAGACTTTCGGAAGATCAGATTAAAGCCAAGGGTTCGTGAAGTGGTTTATAGATTCTTTATGGGAATTCTAGCTACAAGGTCAGTGCTATATAGAATGGGTTATGTAGGTGCTGGCACTTGTTTGCATTGTGAGGAAGAGGAGACGGCTTTTCATGCCATATATTTTTGTGAAAACTTGGGTTTTGTAAGGGCATGGTTAGCGAGAGTTCTGGGTATAGTGGCGGGAGGGGGAGAAACATTTCGACTTTGAGGGCTTTGCATTTTGATGTGGGAGGGGTTTCCAAGGACATTCGGAGGGCAGTGATGTATGTAGTGGCAGATTTTTTGTATGTGTCTTGGTGCATGCGGGAGGTGGGGGGTGAATATAGGGTGCGGGCGCTTGCGGCGAGTGTGTATCGTACAGTATGCAGAAATAGGCTACTATATGGGAGGTTGTGGGTAAATAGTTTTCCCTTGGGTTATCGTAATCTGTCGGTAGGTGTAATGTTAGGGTTGGGTGTAGTTTAGAGCTGGATTGGGCTGGTTCTCCCTAAACTGGCATTCTTGTTCTTTTTTGAGATTAGTGGAGGATGGAAGGTGGAATAAAAGTGTGTGGTAGTGGAGCATATGGGTGTAAAGTCGTTAGGAATGGGGGGGGGCGTAGGGGGGGTGAACTGGTGACATTTGGTTAAGAGACAGGGGTTTTATGACTTTCGACGTCAGGTACGAACTTGAGCATGGAAGGGAACGTGAGTTTTTTTTTTTTTAATACAGATAGCATGGGGTCAGGGGATGGCAGGGGGTGGCTTTCTGAAGTGTCTTTTGCCAGGTTGGTTTTGTTAATGATTGAGGTAGTACTGCCCGGTACATGTTTTATTAGGAGCCATAAGTTATATTGTGTAACTTAGTGCATGACAGAGTAAGTCTGATATTGCTCTGGAACATTGTTAATAAATATAGATATCTTGTTGAACATAATACATAAAAAATGGGAATATGTATTAGTGAGTGAGTTACAATTTCTAGTGTACTGTTACCATTTTAGTTGGTATTCTTCACTTTGTCAAATAATTACTATCTATATATGGTTATAAGTTTTTTATGTTAGTTCTTATTTTATACGTTTTCAGTGAACAAATGTAAGGTGTTGTGACTCTAGTGCAAGTGGCATTTATCTTGCACTAGGGAAAAGGGGAAGTGTAACGTATATATGATTGGATCATAACGAAATGTCATTGGATATATGTACACTGTATTTAGAAGACGGGAAGGATTGTGAGGATTGTCAATATATGTATTTAATTCTTATGTAATTTTCATGGAACTCAGGGTGATAATAATGTACACCTACTAGTCGGATGATAAGTATTGATATTATTATGCTTATTGTAATATAATTTGATTGATGAAATGTATAATTTGGTTTTTAGCTATGGAGTAAAGAGATAAAAAGCATAGGGGATAGGGGATATTTTGTAAGCACAAAGAGGAATCAGCAGTATGTATTTAGAAAATGTAACATTTTTATTTTTCTGTGGCGGAGACGATAAGGGGTTCTCATATTCCTTTGTTATTGTACCTTAATGTATTTTTAAATTCAATGACTGATGGAGGTTATGAGTGGTGACGGCAGACACAGTTACTAGGCATGTGGGGGGGGGGGTGAAGAGTCAGCGGTAGTGTTTTAAATCCACCACCGTCCACGATATTGATTGTTATCATGGGGTATATGAGGGTTAGGGTGTGGATTGGTTTTTTTTTTTGGTGGATGTGTGCCATCATGTTCAGACTTTTCTTGTATTATAGTCAGCCTTTTAGATGGCTGGATTGTGTTTATACATGTTGTCAATGATATCCTTAATGATCTAATAAATGTATAAGAGATGTCAATGAGTATACTCAGGTGAAAGTGGTATGTTTTTCAAGGGGGGGGGGGAGTGTAAGCATTACTAAGTAGGACTATCGTTTTTATTATAAGACCATTTTTTCACGTGAAGCACGGTACATAAAAGTAGTGTTTGATTGGAGTGCAGCAGCCAATTCTGATGTCTTTATATAAGTGCTTCTTTGGTGTTTGTGTAGTCACTGCGGATTATCGTTTTGCTGCCTGTATCTTGTTACATATTGATTATGTACCCATATAATTTTTGTACCTGAGTTTCAAATAAAATATAAAAAAAAGTTGTGATAATAATAATAACGCTTAGGGTTTAGCGCTTAATTGTGATAATAATAATAATAATAATAATAATAATAATAATAATAATAATAATAATAATAATAAACTTAATATTACATACACAACTAATAATAAACACACAACTAAGTTATAAGACATGAGACAGGAACATAAATAAACAACCTTTGTTTTAGGTTCACGGTTTTCCAACAAGAATTTAGAGCTATAAAATGAGGATGTAATGATTAATAATTAAAAGACTTACGTGAACAAAGTACAGCATAATCAACATACATAAGAGAAACAGAGGAACCATCCATTGTTTGACATACAGATGAGGATACAGCTAAATGGATTCACGATTTATAGATTCGCGATTTATTTAAATTCAGTCTCGTACTTCATTTTAAAATTACTGTAGATTCAACATATGTAATATTCTGAAGTTTCACTGAAAGCACTGCACCTCATGGCATTAGACGCTTTCGTATAAAAAACACGTACCTAAAATATACACACACAAAAAAAAAATACTCAGAATTTCACTATACTCAAAATACACACAACACAAAATAAACACAACTCAAAATGTACACAACACAAACAATACACAGTTTACAGTAGTGCTGATACCTGAAGTCAATTAGGTAACATACACATTACGATTGGTACTGAAACATAACAGATATATATACACTACATCAAACACTTCCACTTAGGAGGGGAACGTCCTGGACTTCTAATGTCAGATCACATCAGCTGTTCCAGGATCAACGGAAACATCATCCTTACGTTCCTCTCTTAAGTGCTGGTTTTCGGTGAATTGTTCCAGCCACAGAATTGTGACTTTTATCCTTAAGAGATATACAATGTTGAGAATACTACAACCATCATCAGATGGAACTATTTTTTTTTTATTTATGAGAATATAAATGAAGATACTAGGAGGCCAACAGCCTCACTTAATTAACAATTCACAGTAGCCATGCTACTCAAGACAACATCCTGAACCACGAACACACCTCACCGGAGCTCCATGTTCCGGTGACTATTAGTAGCGTCCTCAGTTCACACACCCGTGTGAACTGAGAACATCTAACCGCGCCGCTCCACGGTACGGGTGAAACGTTGGGCATGTTTCCCTATTCACCTACCAATAAATAGGAACCTGAGTTTTATTCGACTGCTGTGGGTCGCATCCTGGGGGACAAGATTAAAGGACTCCAGTAGAAATAAGACCAATACTCCTTGATGACGCACGGATTTTATTGGCTTATCCTAGGTGGCTAACCCTTCAAGTCAAAATTCCGAACAAACTCTTATGCGTCCCAAGGCAAGAGTTCCTCATGATGATAATGCCAACAATCCACGAAGGACGATTCGCAAATACTCTGTAGGAAAACACCGCCTAAATGACCCAACATATAGCAGTTTATTTCTTCTTGACCATGAAGATACAAAGCCTAATACTTAAATCAAACACAGCATCCTTAAACATACACATCACACTAACATCATCAAGTATATTCGCTGCTCGACAACTCTCTCTTGTACACTACTCAAAGTCCTTAACAATGAAACTATCTTACTTCCCGTCACCAAAACTTACTGGAGTTTACCTAGAGCCGCTTCCGGAGGTCACCGAACCACCGGCCCGGTCCCAGACCAGGCCTCCTGGCCCCACACCAGGCCTTCTGGTTACTGGACTCATCGATCAAGCTGTTGGTTCCCGCCCCCCACAGTGCAAAGTATGCACCATAACCCGGCTGATCAGCTACTTGATCTCTCGTTTCCTGTGGGTGATGCAGTTTTATAAATCCTCCTCAAATATACAACCAGCCATGTATAGAAGCCCTAATATCTTCAAATATAATACACAGAACCGCTATTAGATTACCATGCACCGGTTTCACTCTTACAACACAGTAAATCCATCGAAAAATTCTTCAAGACTACGGTACTCCTCACCTGCTCCTAGGCTGAGGTACTGATTACCTCATCTTCCACTATCTTCTGTACATATTTCTACAGTCTTCGTCTAATGTTTATATATTATGTTGATAAAGCCACTGGATGGCGAAACGTCTACAAAGATACGCAGATGTTGCACAAGTGTTTAATGCATCATCAAGAGAGTTAATACACAAACCGAAGGCCTAAGAATTATACTTAACATGAGGCTAGACATGCCTAGTATTGCTGATAGACTATATAAAATCAATGTTATTATATGTCTTAAGATGCTTGGTGTTCATAACGATGTTGACTCTAGAGAATTACTGGAACATGAAAGTCTTGGGACAAGTGAATTAAGAGAGTTTCAAATAACAGCCACACAGAGAAAAATTAATCACATGTAGTGGGTCATGCTTGGTGTCATAGATGGGGGTGATGGATGGAGAAAATGGGTGCGGGAAAGATGTATGGGGTGGAAGATGGAAGCAGTTAATACCAGGTAATGTGAGGTGCAGCAGAGACTAACTATCCCTCTGACCTCACTACACTACACCTTCTATCTTATAAGAGAATAATAATAAAAGATAAAGATGGAGTCAGTGAATATATTATTCCACTCAATTACAGTTTATTAATACTTGTACAGCAGTATACTTCGACGGGAATACACAATTAGCCAACGAAAACGGATATTAAACTTTCAGAATAGAGTCGTTAGGACGGTTCACTCCTAGGAAATCAGCCAGCCTCTAGCTACAGGTCCATAAGGCCTGACAATGTTTACAGCTATCTCCGAAAGAGCCTTCAGCTCTGTCTCCCAGCAAGAGCTTTCTCCAGAGTTTTCTGCTCCCAGCCAGAGCGGTTCCTAAGTCCTTCTATCTCGCCTGGGAAGACTACTGTACCCGGTCAGTCCTCTGCCCCAAGTCGTCGTCTTAGCTGTTTCCCTCAGCTTATACTGTCATACACTCACCCCCTTTTATTCCCGAGTCCCGGGGTTACCCTTCATGGGGACATACCACGTGTGCTTTACACAAGGCTAGGCTACCTCTCCGCCAGTATCACTTCCGAGAAACATGAAAACTGACATTCCTTTATTCAATATCTCGTGAAATGACCTGGATTGGCGCTGGCCAGCAAACAGGACCTTAAACAGTGACCTGGCTTGTGAAACAGTTCACTAACTTCACACTGGATGCAGCAGCATTTTCTTCTATTCTGGAAGATAACTATACTTGCTATCACTAATCCGGCCAACACTTCCAAAACTAATAATTCACTTTCCTCATTTTGGACAAATCTCTAAAATCAGTTGCCTGGAACACACATGACCTGCAGACTGAAGATAATATCACAGACTATCTATGCTGATGGATTCCTTGACTCTGACACTTGGAGAGCGGGAAGTGCTGTTATCTGAAAGCTAGATGTTGCTATGATTCAGAATGCTGTATAATCCTACGGGTTTAGCCCTTCCCCCTTGATTATAGTAGTAGTATGATTCAGAATTATATAATAATTAGTAACTGGGCTTCCACCTAATAAACTAAATTATTTTCAGTACTTAATGCTATATAACTAAAGTTTAATTGTATTTAAATTGTATCTGAATGTTTTATGCTTGTGTATTAAATTAGATATACACAAACTGTTATGAAGCTTAACAAAATATAAATGATTTAGGTAAACTAGCATTAAATTAATAGAAAGGTGAGTATAATATTGGTTTATCAAACAGAATTTTAAAACTATTATCATAGATTAAGCACTAAACGAATCGGAGGGAAATAGAAAAGTGTAGACAGAAACTAGTCGATCAATGTTCATCATTATGACACGCGTCTATGTAGACTAAAAAAAAGGTCAGTAGATAGTGAGGAATAAAATTACATTTTCCATACATGTTGTATCTTGCATCGTGTCGTTCAGTTAATAGATTTCTTATGCTTAAAAGTTAGGTAATATATATTTTTGTTTTATTGTAAAATATTTAGTATTAATGATATTTCTGATATATTTATCTATATTTGCATATCGAACTATTAAATTAATAATGCTATAAGACATGAAGCCAACAGAGTACATACTCAGTGGCAGATAAAAACTGTTCCCTCCTGAGGAGTATTACTTTTCCGCCAATCAGGGAACTGGGCTAGTTGGATTTACATAATACAAATCCTTATTATATTCATACGTTTTGTAAACGTATCACTATAGTTAAATGAAGTGCCTCATTTTGTAACTTTTGTGTATAAATAAATTTTAGTAATCTTAAATGGCCACAATCCAACGTGTGAGGCGAAGCATTTTGAACGTTGTGAGACTGATGTGCGCTTTGCCTACCGCAAATATCAACGATTTCTTCTTTAATTCGCATTGCATGTCCTCCATAGTGATTCTCCAAAAAGTTCATACTGCTTGTCATATGAAAATGCATTTTGGCTCCATAGTCCGGTACAGGAATAAATACTAGATTAATTTCAGCTAAAGTGTAACAATACAACTTTAGTACTACTCGATGGCTGTGGTATCAGGAGCTAAAACAATCTGGCCCTCAAGTTCTCTCTAGGCGTACAGGTATGCTAGCTATTCTGGGCGGCTTAGAAGAGTTAATAAACTGAAGGGAAAGAAATTTTACCACACCAACAGATAACTTCTATGGTAAGTTGTTAGTGAATATTTTATGCATGCATTTTTCCCATTTACTGACTTATTGCTGGAATGAAAATAGGACTGGGAGTATGTTTTAATAATTTTTCCCGTATACAATCCAGTTTCTTACGATATTAAATATATCTGTATAATTATCTAGGTCCCATTGTGGTGTGTACCATTTCAGAGAGTGAGAGGTACCTGAGGGAGGATCCGAGCACCCGTGACACCTCTCTGAAAAGTGGGTATAAAAGCTTTAATACCTATAGTACAATTCATAACAAGTTGGTTACCTTCGAACCCAGAAATTAAAATTAGCATGACTGCTATAATATTGAATATATCAGAACCATTAATTACTAACAGCGATCTATAGGAAACTAGTTAGCAATAAGCAAATATTAGGCTTGGTAATAGATACTAGGGAATACATATTCTCAGTATCTATTACCAAATATCAGTGCATTAATGCACTGATTTTTTCATGTTGGCATTACCTGCATTAATTATTATGTTCTGGTTAACGAGCAGCTCATACAAGTTCAAGCTATCATTAACATGCACGTTAACTGCGTTAACATGAAACTATATAGTCAAGCCATGAACCTCGATTGCAGCATTTATCACTAATTTATGAGTCATTTTTATATTTATATACAATTTATTTTATGCTACGTATCGTCATATAAATCTTGCAGCATTATGCTATAATTTACAATTTACTTGATTGCACATATTAATTCACTAAATTGCATCATGACACCATTGTTAGATAGAACTATTTAGTAAATTTTCATGGTAGGCCACAGCCTATTACGAGGGGAATGGGAACACGGATCTCCAGGATACACAGCTGTCTCCTTCCTTGATAATTCAGTTTTGAGGGGAAATTTTGTACAGGATTATTTGACGGGTAAAATAGCGTGAAAATTTTATTGCCGATAAATCACGCTAAATAAATTTGATTTGAAGAATTAGACACGTGTCCAACATCTGGGTATTTTTTATAAAGACACCCAGATGATCCATACATTTACGAATTTAAGTTTATCTCTTCAGAACGGCTTCAGTATTTAACAACTGATGCATCTTTCAACCAGGATATCATCCATTACATTTTGTTTGTGCGAGTGTATATTCGTAAATCTAGTAAAATAGGCAAAAAAAAACAAAAAAAAAAAAACTCGGATTCTTTGGAATCCAAGCCATAACTGGAGAATATCTTTTCCGATCGGCTTCAAATTTTGAGTGGCTTCCTGACGTCTTTATTAGTGGCGTTAATGTGTGCCACTTGTTGAATAAATAGTAATATTTATTTATATTACTAAAATGTTTCTGATAGTCTTCAAAATATTAATGAACTATAGAAGAATGGTACGCAATAAGGTTAGTCTGAATAGGTTAAAATTTGAAATTTAATGATATCTTTAATATCTTGTGATATCACTGTGATATTATTACCGGGTTATGGGAATTTTCCATTGTTATCTCTTCTTGAAATAACTGTTCTGTACGCCACACAATTTTAAGCAGTAGCCTTATTCAGCAATTGAAACTATGTAAATTAAGAATAAACGGATAAAATGTGAGAGCATACGACTACCTCATAGTGAATCTGACCTTTAGAGAGAATTGGACTTTCTCTGTGCGGGTGAGTAAACTAAATGATGAAAAAATTTGCGTGCTTGTACAGCCAATCAAACGGAAAACAACGTGTACGTTTGTCGTATACATACTTTTATATAAATTTCCCTATTGTGTATAGCACAAAGCTTTGGAAATTCACAATAGGTAGTAGGTTGGTAGACAGCAACCACCCAGGGAAGTACTACCGTCCTGCCAGATGACTGTGAAACAGAAACCTGTAACTGTTTTGCATGATGGTAGGATTGCTGGTTTCTTTTTCTGTCTCATAAACACGCTAGATAACAGGGATATCTTGCTACTCCTACTTACACTTTGGTCACACTTCACAGACACGCACATGCATATATATATACATACATCTAGGTTTTTCTCCTTTTTCTAAATAGCTCTTGTTCTTCTTTATTTCTTCTATTGTCCATGGGGAAGTGGAAAAGAATCTTTCCTCCGTAAGCCATGCGTGTCGTATGAGGCGACTAAAATGCCGGGAGCAATGGGCTAGTAACCCCTTCTCCTGTAGACATTTACTAAAAAAGAGAAGAAGAAAAACTTTATAAAACTGGGATGCTTAAATGTGCGTGGATGTAGTGCGGATGACAAGAAACAGATGATTGCTGATGTTATGAATGAAAAGAAGTTGGATGTCCTGGCCCTAAGCGAAACAAAGCTGAAGGGGGTAGGGGAGTTTCAGTGGGGGGAAATAAATGGGATTAAATCTGGAGTATCTGAGAGAGTTAGAGCAAAGGAAGGGGTAGCAGTAATGTTGAATGATCAGTTATGGAAGGAGAAAAGAGAATATGAATGTGTAAATTCAAGAATTATGTGGATTAAAGTAAAGGTTGGATGCGAGAAGTGGGTCATAATAAGCGTGTATGCACCTGGAGAAGAGAGGAATGCAGAGGAGAGAGAGAGATTTTGGGAGATGTTAAGTGAATGTATAGGAGCCTTTGAACCAAGTGAGAGAGTAATTGTGGTAGGGGACCTGAATGCTAAAGTAGGAGAAACTTTTAGAGAGGGTGTGGTAGGTAAGTTTGGGGTGCCAGGTGTAAATGATAATGGGAGCCCTTTGATTGAACTTTGTATAGAAAGGGGTTTAGTTATAGGTAATACATATTTTAAGAAAAAGAGGATAAATAAGTATACAAGATATGATGTAGGGCGAAATGACAGTAGTTTGTTGGATTATGTATTGGTAGATAAAAGACTGTTGAGTAGACTTCAGGATGTACATGTTTATAGAGGGGCCACAGATATATCAGATCACTTTCTAGTTGTAGCTACACTGAGAGTAAAAGGTAGATGGGATACAAGGAGAATAGAAGCATCAGGGAAGAGAGAGGTGAAGGTTTATAAACTAAAAGAGGAGGCAGTTAGGGTAAGATATAAACAGCTATTGGAGGATAGATGGGCTAATGAGAGCATAGGCAATGGGGTCGAAGAGGTATGGGGTAGGTTTAAAAATGTAGTGTTAGAGTGTTCAGCAGAAGTTTGTGGTTACAGGAAAGTGGGTGCGGGAGGGAAGAGGAGCGATTGGTGGAATGATGATGTAAAGAGAGTAGTAAGGGAGAAAAAGTTAGCATATGAGAAGTTTTTACAAAGTAGAAGTGATGCAAGGAGGGAAGAGTATATGGAGAAAAAGAGAGAGGTTAAGAGAGTGGTGAAGCAATGTAAAAAGAGAGCAAATGAGAGAGTGGGTGAGATGTTATCAACAAATTTTGTTGAAAATAAGAAAAAGTTTTGGAGTGAGATTAACAAGTTAAGAAAGCCTAGAGAACAAATGGATTTGTCAGTTAAAAATAGGAGAGGAGAGTTATTAAATGGAGAGTTAGAGGTATTGGGAAGATGGAGGGAATATTTTGAGGAATTGTTAAATGTTGATGAAGATAGGGAAGCTGTGATTTCGTGTATAGGGCAAGGAGGAATAACATCTTGTAGGAGTGAGGAAGAGCCAGTTGTGAGTGTGGGGGAAGTTCGTGAGGCAGTAGGTAAAATGAAAGGGGGTAAGGCAGCCGGGATTGATGGGATAAAGATAGAAATGTTAAAAGCAGGTGGGGATATAGTTTTGGAGTGGTTGGTGCAATTATTTAATAAATGTATGGAAGAGGGTAAGGTACCTAGGGATTGGCAGAGAGCATGCATAGTTCCTTTGTATAAAGGCAAAGGGGATAAAAGAGAGTGCAAAAATTATAGGGGGATAAGTCTGTTGAGTATACCTGGTAAAGTGTATGGTAGAGTTATTATTGAAAGAATTAAGAGTAAGACGGAGAATAGGATAGCAGATGAACAAGGAGGCTTTAGGAAAGGTAGGGGGTGTGTGGACCAGGTGTTTACAGTGAAACATATAAGTGAACAGTATTTAGATAAGGCTAAAGAGGTCTTTGTGGCATTTATGGATTTGGAAAAGGCGTATGACAGGGTGGATAGGGGGGCAATGTGGCAGATGTTGCAAGTGTATGGTGTAGGAGGTAGGTTACTGAAAGCAGTGAAGAGTTTTTACGAGGATAGTGAGGCTCAAGTTAGAGTATGTAGGAAAGAGGGAAATTATTTCCCAGTAAAAGTAGGCCTTAGACAAGGATGTGTGATGTCACCGTGGTTGTTTAATATATTTATAGATGGGGTTGTAAGAGAAGTAAATGCGAGGGTCTTGGCAAGAGGCGTGGAGTTAAAAGATAAAGAATCACACACAAAGTGGGAGTTGTCACAGCTGCTCTTTGCTGATGACACTGTGCTCTTGGGAGATTCTGAAGAGAAGTTGCAGAGATTGGTGGATGAATTTGGTAGGGTGTGCAAAAGAAGAAAATTAAAGGTGAATACAGGAAAGAGTAAGGTTATGAGGATAACAAAAAGATTAGGTGATGAAAGATTGGATATCAGATTGGAGGGAGAGAGTATGGAGGAGGTGAATGTATTCAGATATTTGGGAGTGGACGTGTCAGCGGATGGGTCTATGAAAGATGAGGTGAATCATAGAATTGATGAGGGGAAAAGAGTGAGTGGTGCACTTAGGAGTCTGTGGAGACAAAGAACTTTGTCCTTGGAGGCAAAGAGGGGAATGTATGAGAGTATAGTTTTACCAACGCTCTTATATGGGTGTGAAGCATGGGTGATGAATGTTGCAGCGAGGAGAAGGCTGGAGGCAGTGGAGATGTCATGTCTGAGGGCAATGTGTGGTGTGAATATAATGCAGAGAATTCGTAGTTTGGAAGTTAGGAGGAGGTGCGGGATTACCAAAACTGTTGTCCAGAGGGCTGAGGAAGGGTTGTTGAGGTGGTTCGGACATGTAGAGAGAATGGAGCGAAACAGAATGACTTCAAGAGTGTATCAGTCTGTAGTGGAAGGAAGGCGGGGTAGGGGTCGGCCTAGGAAAGGTTGGAGGGAGGGGGTAAAGGAGGTTTTGTGTGCGAGGGGCTTGGACTTCCAGCAGGCATGCGTGAGCGTGTTTGATAGGAGTGAATGGAGACAAATGGTTTTTAATACTTGACGTGCTGTTGGAGTGTGAGCAAAGTAACATTTATGAAGGGGTTCAGGGAAACCGGCAGGCCGGACTTGAGTCCTGGAGATGGGAAGTACAGTGCCTGCACTCTGAAGGAGGGGTGTTAATGTTGCAGTTTAAAAACTGTAGTGTAAAGCACCCTTCTGGCAAGACAGTGATGGAGTGAATGATGGTGAAAGTTTTTCTTTTTCGGGCCACCCTGCCTTGGTGGGAATCGGCCAGTGTGATAATAAAAAAATAATATATATACATATATATATATATATATATATATATATATATATATATATATATATATATATATATATATATATATATATATATATATATTTTTTTTTTTTTTTTTTTTCAACAAGTCGGCCGTCTCCCACCGAGGCAGGGTGACCCAAAAAAGAAAGAAAATCCCCAAAAAGAAAATACTTTCATCATCATTCAACACTTTCACCACACTCACACATTATCACTGCTTTTGCAGAGGTGCTCAGAATACAACAGTTTAGAAGCATATACGTATAAAGATACACAACATATCCCTCCAAACTGCCAATATCCCAAACCCCTCCTTTAAAGTGCAGGCATTGTACTTCCCATTTCCAGGACTCAAGTCCGACTATATGAAAATAACCGGTTTCCCTGAATCCCTTCACTAAATATTACCCTGCTCACACTCCAACAGATCGTCAGGTCCCAAGTATCATTCGTCTCCATTCACTCCTATCTAACACGCTCATGCACGCTTGCTGGAAGTCCAAGCCCCTCGCCCACAAAACCTCCTTTACCCCCTCTTTCCAACCCTTTCGAGGACGACCCCTACCCCTCTTTCCTTCCCCTATAGATTTATATGCTTTCCATGTCATTCTACTTTGATCCATTCTCTCTAAATGACCAAACCACCTCAACAACCCCTCTTCTGCCCTCTGACTAATGCTTTTATTAACTCCACACCTTCTCCTAATTTCCACACTCCGAATTTTCTGCATAATATTTACACCACACATTGCCCTTAGACAGGACATCTCCACTGCCTCCAACCGTCTCCTCGCTGCTGCATTTACCACCCAAGCTTCACATCCATATAAGAGTGTTGGTACTACTATACTTTCATACATTCCCTTCTTTGCCTCCATAGATAACGTTTTTTGACTCCACATATACCTCAACGCACCACTCACCTTTTTTCCCTCATCAATTCTATGATTAACCTCATCCTTCATAAATCCATCCGCCGACACGTCAACTCCCAAGTATCTGAAAACATTCACTTCTTCCATACTCCTCCTCCCCAATTTGATATCCAATTTTTCTTTATCTAAATCATTTGATACCCTCATCACCTTACTCTTTTCTATGTTCACTTTCAACTTTCTACCTTTACACACATTCTCAAACTCATCCACTAACCTTTGCAATTTTTCTTTAGAATCTCCCATAAGCACAGTATCATCAGCAAAAAGTAACTGTGTCAATTCCCATTTTGAATTTGATTCCCCATAATTTAATCCCACCCCTCTCCCGAACACCCTAGCATTTACTTCTTTTACAACCCCATCTATAAATATATTAAACAACCATGGTGACATTACACATCCCTGTCTAAGACCTACTTTTACCGGGAAGTATTCTCCCTCTCTTCTACACACCCTAACCTGAGCCTCACTATCCTCATAAAAGCTCTTTACAGCATTTAGTAACTTACCACCTATTCCATATACTTGCAACATCTGCCACATTGCTCCTCTATCCACTCTATCATATGCCTTTTCTAAATCCATAAATGCAATAAAAACTTCCCTACCTTTATCTAAATACTGTTCACATATATGCTTCAATGTAAACACTTGATCTACACATCCCCTACCCACTCTGAAGCCTCCTTGCTCATCCGCAATTCTACATTCTGTCTTACCTCTAATTCTTTCAATTATAACCCTACCGTATACTTTTCCTGGTATACTCAGTAAACTTATTCCTCTATAATTTTTACAATCTCTTTTGTCCCCTTTCCCTTTATATAAAGGGACTATACATGCTCTCCGCCAATCCCTAGGTACCTTCCCCTCTTTCATACATTTATTAAACAAAAGTACCAACCACTCCAACACTATATCCCCCCCTGCTTTTAACATTTCTGTCATGATCCCATCAGTTCCAGCTGCTTTACCCCCTTTCATTCTACGTAATGCCTCACGTACCTCCACCACACTTACATTCTGCTCTTCTTCACTCCTAAAAGATGGTATACCTCCCTGGCCAGTGCATGAAATTACCGCCTCCCTTTCTTCCTCAACATTTAAAAGTTCCTCAAAATATTCTCGCCATCTACCTAATACCTCCCTCTCCCCATCTACTAACTCCCCTACTCTGTTTTTAACTGACAAATCCATACTTTCCCTAGGCTTTCTTAACTTGTTTAACTCACTCCAAAATTTTTTCTTATTTTCATTAAAATTTCTTGACAGTGCCTCTCCCACTCTTTCATCTGCTCTCCTTTTGCACTCTCTCACCACTCTCTTCACCTTTCTTTTACTCTCCATATACTCTGCTCTTCTTATAACACTTCTGCTTTGTAAAAACCTCTCGTAAGCTACCTTTTTCTCTTTTATCACACCCTTTACTTCATCATTCCACCAATCACTCCTCTTTCCTCCTGCCCCCACCCTCCTATAACCACAAACTTCTGCCCCACATTCTAATACTGCATTTTTAAAACTATTCCAACCCTCTTCAACCCCCCCACTACTCATCTTTGCACTAGCCCACCTTTCTGCCAATAGTCGCTTATATCTCGCCCGAACTTCCTCCTCCCTTAGTTTATACACTTTCACCTCCCTCTTACTTGTTGTTGCCACCTTCCTCTTTTCCCATCTACCTCTTACTCTAACTGTAGCTACAACTAAATAATGATCCGATATATCAGTTGCCCCTCTATAAACATGTACATCCTGGAGCCTACCCATCAACCTTTTATCCACCAATACATAATCTAACAAACTACTTTCATTACGTGCTACATCATACCTTGTATATTTATTTATCCTCTTTTTCATAAAATATGTATTACTTATTACCAAATTTCTTTCTACACATAGCTCAATTAAAGGCTCCCCATTTACATTTACCCCTGGCACCCCAAATTTACCTACTACTCCCTCCATAACATTTTTACCCACTTTAGCATTGAAATCCCCAACCACCATTACTCTCACACTTGATTCAAAACTCCCCACGCATTCACTCAACATTTCCCAGAATCTCTCTCTCTCCTCTACACTTCTCTCTTCTCCAGGTGCATACACGCTTACTATAACCCACTTTTCACATCCAATCTTTATTTTACTCCACATAATCCTTGAATTTATACATTTGTAGTCCCTCTTTTCCTGCCATAGCTTATCCTTCAACATTATTGCTACTCCTTCTTTAGCTCTAACTCTATTTGAAACCCCTGACCTAATCCCATTTATTCCTCTCCATTGAAACTCTCCCACCCCCTTCAGCTTTGTTTCACTTAAAGCCAGGACATCCAGTTTCTTCTCATTCATAACATCCACAATCATCTCTTTCTTATCATTTGCACAACATCCACGCACATTCAGACTTCCCACTTTGACAATTTTCTTCTTCTTATTCTTTTTAGTAATCTTTACAGGAAAAGGGGTTACTAGCCCATTGTTCCCGGCATTTTAGTTGACTTTTACAACACGCATGGCTTACGGAGGAAAGATTCTTATTCCACTTCCCCATGGATATAAAAGGAAAAGTAATAAGACCAAGAACTATTAAGATAAAATCAAAGAAAACTCAGATGAGTGTGTATAAATAAACGTGTACATGTATGTGTAGTGTGACCTAAGTGTAAGTAGAAGTAGCAAGACGTACCTGTAATCTTGCATATTTATGAGACAGACAAAAGACACCAGCAATCCTACCATCATGTAAAACAATTACAGGCTTTCGTTTTACACTCACTTGGCAGGACGGTAGTACCTCCCTGGGTGGTTGCTGTCTTATATATATATATATATATATATATATATATATATATATATATATATATATATATATATATATATATATATATATATATATATATATATATAAATGCAAAACAACCACTCTGAAAGAATAGAGAAATTCCAAGCGCTTTCGTGACTACTCACATTATCAAGGAACTATGAAAGTAAAGCATCCAAGGAAGCTATATAAGGGGTCTGGCCAGCACCTCACTATCAGATCCCACAACGGTTAAACACCTGACGCGCGCCGACCCAACTTGGATAGGTCCTTTGCACAACTCACCCACAAACTATTCTACCCAAGAAAATTTAAAATTTTATTATTTGTCCAGTGTATTATTAAATTCTTCCCAAATTCTATTAATTATAAATGGATCTAATTTATATAAACCAAAGGAAATATTCATATTATTGTCAAAACTGCTTTTTATGAAACAAGATTCAATTATATTCCTGTCGACCATGGACTTGCTTGATACTACTTTCTCAACTTTTTGAAAATCAATTGGATGGTTAAAATCTCTTACATGAATAAATAGAGCATTGGAATCTTGTCCAGTTCTAATGCTATATTTATGTTGTTTTAATCTTAGTTCGAGATTTTTACCAGTTTGACCGTAATAAACTTTATCGCAAATTTTACAAGGAATCTTATAGACACATCCATCAGCATTTTGGGGGGAATTCTTTATCAAAAGTTTTTTTACTGTATCAAGATTTTTGAATACAACTTTAATATTAAAAGTCTTAAGAAGAGAAGGCATATCAACCAAGTTTTCATGGTAAGGGAGAACCAACATATTTTTAGTTGAATAAGGCTGGTTGTCCCTTTTTGGATTGTAAAAAGTATTTCTAGCAACTTTAAAAGATTTATCAATTACATTTCTTGGGTATTTTAAATCATTACCTATTTCATAAATTTTGGATATTTCCTCATCTATGAACTCAGGACTACAAATTCGTAAAGCTCTCAAAAACATTGATGAGAAAACAGACAGTTTGACTCTATCTTGATGCGAGGAATAATAGTGGACATAGGAACAGTTATTTGTAGGTTTTCTGTAAATTTTAAATTTGAATTCATTATTACCCTTAATAATTAAAACATCTAGAAAAGGCAATGAGTTATTTTCTTCAAACTCAACAGTAAAGTTTATAGAATGGGCTAAGCTATTTAATTTTCCAAGGAAATGGTGTATATCTACATTTTTGGGCATAAGACACAAAATATCATCAACATATCTGAACCATTTAGCTCTATTAGGGAGGATTGTGTTAAGCAACCTTGTTTCAAAAAATTCCATGTATAGGTTACTAAGAACAGGTGAAAGAGGATTTCCCATTGCCATACCAAACTTCTGAGTGTAAAACTTATCATTAAATACAAATTTTGCATCAACAATGCAAAGTTTAATAAGTTTAATGATAGTAGGAACTGGCAATGGTAAATCATAGTTAACGAGTTCTTCAGATAAGAAACTTAATAAATCATCAACAGGAACTTTCGTAAACAAGGAAGTAACATCAAAACTAACCATGTTAAAATCATTTAAGTCAGTCAAGGAGCTTAATTTATCAACCAAGTCTATGTTGTTTTTAACATTAAAGTTAGAAATTTTGCCAACAATAGGGCTCAAAATATCAACAAGCCATTTGGATAATTTATATGAAACTGACCCTATGGAGCTAATAATTGGTCTGACTGGATTCCCTGGTTTGTGTGTTTTTATTAGTCCATACATGTAAGGTAAAGATGGATTAGTGGAAGTAAATTGTTTGACTAATTCATCTTTGCCTTTCAGTAGAAGTTTTATTGTTTTATTGAAATTGCTGTTAACGGTTTCTAGGGGATTTTTCCTAAGTTTAGAATAGGTTTCAGTATCATCTAAGAGATTATTCATTTTTTCTTGGTAATCATTTTCTTTCATAATTACTATTGCATTTATTTTGTCTGCTTTAGTAAGGCGCAAATTTTTATTGTTATTAAGTGTATCATAAGACTTAAAGAATCTTTGAGGGCAATTGGGAATGTTTGGTTTTAACATAGAGCTATATACCATTCCTTTACTAATATTAATTTCATCAGAGGATAAATCAGAAAATTTTTCAAAGTTACAAAAGGCTTTTGCAATTTCAACATTATTAAGTTTTTTTGAAGTTGCAAAACTTAGGCCAAAACCTAGAGCAGCAGTTGTATGTTTGTCTAAAATTTCATCTGATAAGTTAATTACAAAATTGTTATTAGCATGCTTTGTCCAATCACTATTTTCAATTAAAATGTCTAATTTTCTTTGTAGTTTGCTCTTGAGTTCATTACAAATTCTTCTGAGTTTATTATAGCAATGATCCAACATACTGTGTTTCCATTCTGATGGAATTGGCTTAAGTTTTGCAACTTCAAAAAAACTTAATAATGTTGAAATTGCAAAAGCCTTTTGTAACTTTGAAAAATTTTCTGATTTATCCTCTGATGAAATTAATATTAGTAAAGGAATGGTATATAGCTCTATGTTAAAACCAAACATTCCCAATTGCCCTCAAAGATTCTTTAAGTCTTATGATACACTTAATAACAATAAAAATTTGCGCCTTACTAAAGCAGACAAAATAAATGCAATAGTAATTATGAAAGAAAATGATTACCAAGAAAAAATGAATAATCTCTTAGATGATACTGAAACCTATTCTAAACTTAGGAAAAATCCCCTAGAAACCGTTAACAGCAATTTCAATAAAACAATAAAACTTCTACTGAAAGGCAAAGATGAATTAGTCAAACAATTTACTTCCACTAATCCATCTTTACCTTACATGTATGGACTAATAAAAACACACAAACCAGGGAATCCAGTCAGACCAATTATTAGCTCCATAGGGTCAGTTTCATATAAATTATCCAAATGGCTTGTTGATATTTTGAGCCCTATTGTTGGCAAAATTTCTAACTTTAATGTTAAAAACAACATAGACTTGGTTGATAAATTAAGCTCCTTGACTGACTTAAATGATTTTAACATGGTTAGTTTTGATGTTACTTCCTTGTTTACGAAAGTTCCTGTTGATGATTTATTAAGTTTCTTATCTGAAGAACTCGTTAACTATGATTTACCATTGCCAGTTCCTACTATCATTAAACTTATTAAACTTTGCATTGTTGATGCAAAATTTGTATTTAATGATAAGTTTTACACTCAGAAGTTTGGTATGGCAATGGGAAATCCTCTTTCACCTGTTCTTAGTAACCTATACATGGAATTTTTTGAAACAAGGTTGCTTAACACAATCCTCCCTAATAGAGCTAAATGGTTCAGATATGTTGATGATATTTTGTGTCTTATGCCCAAAAATGTAGATATACACCATTTCCTTGGAAAATTAAATAGCTTAGCCCATTCTATAAACTTTACTGTTGAGTTTGAAGAAAATAACTCATTGCCTTTTCTAGATGTTTTAATTATTAAGGGTAATAATGAATTCAAATTTAAAATTTACAGAAAACCTACAAATAACTGTTCCTATGTCCACTATTATTCCTCGCATCAAGATAGAGTCAAACTGTCTGTTTTCTCATCAATGTTTTTGAGAGCTTTACGAATTTGTAGTCCTGAGTTCATAGATGAGGAAATATCCAAAATTTATGAAATAGGTAATGATTTAAAATACCCAAGAAATGTAATTGATAAATCTTTTAAAGTTGCTAGAAATACTTTTTACAATCCAAAAAGGGACAACCAGCCTTATTCAACTAAAAATATGTTGGTTCTCCCTTACCATGAAAACTTGGTTGATATGCCTTCTCTTCTTAAGACTTTTAATATTAAAGTTGTATTCAAAAATCTTGATACAGTAAAAAAACTTTTGATAAAGAATTCCCCCCAAAATGCTGATGGATGTGTCTATAAGATTCCTTGTAAAATTTGCGATAAAGTTTATTACGGTCAAACTGGTAAAAATCTCGAACTAAGATTAAAACAACATAAATATAGCATTAGAACTGGACAAGATTCCAATGCTCTATTTATTCATGTAAGAGATTTTAACCATCCAATTGATTTTCAAAAAGTTGAGAAAGTAGTATCAAGCAAGTCCATGGTCGACAGGAATATAATTGAATCTTGTTTCATAAAAAGCAGTTTTGACAATAATATGAATATTTCCTTTGGTTTATATAAATTAGATCCATTTATAATTAATAGAATTTGGGAAGAATTTAATAATACACTGGACAAATAATTTTTAAATTTTCTTGGGTAGAATAGTTTGTGGGGTGAGTTGTGCAAAGGACCTATCCAAGTTGGGTCGGCGCGCGTCAGGTGTTTAACCGTTGTGGGATCTGATAGTGAGGTGCTGGCCAGACCCCTTATATAGCTTCCTTGGATGCTTTACTTTCATAGTTCCTTGATAATGTGAGTAGTCACGAAAGCGCTTGGAATTTCTCTATTCTTTCAGAGTGGTTGTTTTGCATATTTGAAATCACCTGTTTACTGTGATCTTATTGCATATATATATATATATATATATATATATATATATATATATATATATATATATATATATATATATATATATATATATCCCCCACCCCAACATTTACCCAGTTATTTCTTGAAGCTAACAATGGATTTCCTATCTGTATGCTATATGGCTAGAAAGTGAACTTAAAACTTTCAGACAGTTTTCTATCAAACAGAAATGTTAAAGTTGAAACTGATAGTATTACTTACAGTAAAAGAAAAAAAAAGTCAATTGTTAAGGTTAAATATAAGAACTTATTTTATGTTTGATACACATTCGTGAACAACATATGTTTACTTATTAACACAAAAATCGTGCCATAGTTATTCTAAGCAGGAATTTCTTTTGGAATATTAATGATATTAGTGCTAAGATCTATGTAGTTTATAGAAATAATAGAACGGAGTATTCAGAGTATACAGCAAATTCTAATGACATGATAGAGCGAGAAAACTAATGTGAAGGACTTGGGAGTGATAATATCAGAGGATGTCACCTTCAAGGATCACAACAGTGTCACTATCACATCTGCGACAAAAAATGAAAGGATGGATAATGAGAACTTTTAGAACAAGGAATGAAATGGCAGTGATGATCCTCTAAGTTATTTGTTCTCTCTAGGCTGGAAAACTGCTGAGCAGTGAGAGCTAAATCCAAGGCAGATGAAATTTCAGATCAAGAGAATTTGCAGAAAACCTTCAATTTATATATTATTTCAGTCAATCACATTAATTATTGAGAAAGTACTTCCTGGAATGTAGGTGGGAAAGATGCATCATAATCTACACCTGGAAAAATCCTTAAGGGACTGCTCCTAAGTCTGCACATAGAAATCACTCCCTATGAAAACAAAAGCCTAGGCAGACGGTGCAACATACCACAAATGAAAAGCCCGGGCGCCATGAGTACACTAAGAGAAAGCACAATATGTATCCTGTACGCAAAACTATATAACAGCCTCCCACCTTACATGATAGGAATTATCAACACACCCCTGACTGTCTTCAAGAGGAAACTGGAAAGATGCCTCAAGTCAGTACCCGATCAATTGAGCTGTGATTCGGACGTTGGATTGCGTGTGGCCAGCAGCAACAGCCTGGTTGATCAGGCCCTGATCTACCTGGAAGCCTGCTCTCGAACTGAGCCATGGGTGCGTTGATTCCCTGGGCCAACCTCCAGGTAGACCATTGTTTAGTCAAGCAGTAACTTAATAATAATCCCAACTTGCTTGTTTGTTTCTACCATCATCCTGGCCTGTTACTCGATCGTCTACCAGTCCATGCAGCATGAACCGAGTTCTCAAATTCGCTATGTAGACCTCGCCCTGTACAGTTGCAGAAGCTCTGACTCATCTTTCCAGTTTCCCTACGATCCCCGTTGGGGAGGGGAACCTTTACCTTCATTGTCATCGTCTTGATCTTTTCACGATAAGCTACTCAATTCGTGTCAGCGGACTGTGAACAATTCCTCAAAACTTGCACTTGCAGCTGCCGTTAGGGTTTTTTTGCTAGTGAAGTTTAACACTATCCTGACGCTCCAGCATGCCTTCATTGTCGTGTGCAATGATGATGTTGAGGCTTTTGAAAAGCTACTCACTACCGCCGCAGCCACCACTCACCGATCGAGGCTTTACTGTCATTTCCTCTCCGACTCTGAGGGCCAAGAGGACTGTCTTCCCCAAGAAACTGGACAAATTTCTTACTTCTCAAACTACTGATGGCCTCAAAACCTCCACTGAAGATCAAAACCTTGGGCCACAACGGAGCACATTACCAAAATCCCTGTTGCTTCATCCATGTTAAAAATCACCTTTTCTGATGTGAACATGGCTGCCCATGCTGTGGCTGAGGGTCTGGCCACATGTTATTACTACTTAAGCCCCAGTTACATTGAAGCATAAAGGTACTACCCTATCCAACATTGCTGGAATTGCTACTCGTATATGCACAGCACTAAGGATTACCCCGTTAAAGACAAAAAGTTCTGAACGACCTGTGGTTGTGAGGGGTCACGATTTCAAGACCTGCACCACCACTGCTGCTCCAACACCAACATGCCTGAATTGCAAAAGCGATCACCACACTCTTGCTGCAAAATGTCCTACACGACGTGACATTGTGAAGAAGACTCAAGAAGCAGCACAGAAGAAGACCTCTTCCGGATCTACCTACGCTGTGTAACATCGCCACAACTCCCAATAAACAAATACCTCCCAACTGACCAATCACCATGTAGCAGCCGCCCTTCTCCGTCTCCACCATCCCTCCTTCCTGCCGACCACCAGCCACCAATCACCATCAAGATTCGGCCAGCACGGTGTTTTCTCGTGTGTTCTCGTGTTTTACATCGTCGTATACATCTGTATCATAATGCCTTGCTGCTGGGTTTAGCCCTTGCTCTATCTACAGCTCAAGACAATCCTCTCTCCGGCTATTCTTCGTCTGTCCCACTTCCCTGCTCACCCACTTGTGGGGCTTACCTGTGAGTCTGTTCGTTCGTTTCCAGTTGTTAACAGCGGTTAACACCGCTGGGTACCCTGGGGTACACCCTGGTGTCCATCTATGTTGTACGCAGGCGCGTTACATTAGAGTGGCTAGACACTAGGCTTCAGAATCAGACACCGTCGTGGTCACGCACGGCTTGCCGGATCACCGCGTATCTCACCAATACAGTTCGACAGTTAAGATCTTGGCTGTTTGTGTTCAGGATTACCGCACACCATAACACGTATGTGTGTATGTACTCACCTATTTTTGGTTGCATGGGTCGATTCACAGCTCCTGGCCCCGCCTCTTCGCTAGTGTATGTGTGTAGTCACCTATATGTGATTGTAGGGATCGAGTCATAACTCCTGGCCACGCCTCTTCATTGTCGATGTTAGGTCACTTTCCCTTCTCCGTGAGTTTTGTCGTGCTTTTTCTTATATATATATATATATATATATATATATATATATATATATATATATATATATATATATATATATATATATATATATATATATATATATATATATATATATATATGGTGAAGCAATGTAAAAAGACAGCAAATGAGAGAGTGGGTGAGATGTTATCAACAAATTTTGTTGAAAATAAGAAAAAGTTTTGGAGTGAGATTAACAAGTTAAGAAAGCCTAGAGAACAAATGGATTTGTCAGTTAAAAATAGGAGAGGAGAGTTATTAAATGGAGAGTTAGAGGTATTGGGAAGATGGAGGGAATATTTTGAGGAATTGTTAAATGTTGATGAAGATAGGGAAGCTGTGATTTCGTGTATAGGGCAAGGAGGAATAACATCTTGTAGGAGTGAGGAAGAGCCAGTTGTGAGTGTGGGGGAAGTTCGTGAGGCAGTAGGTAAAATGAAAGTGGGTAAGGCAGCTGGGATTGATGGGATAAAGATAGAAATGTTAAAAGCAGGTGGGGATATAGTTTTGGAGTGGTTGGAGCAATTATTTAATAAATGTATGGAAGAGGGTAAGGTACCTAGGGATTGGCAGAGAGCACGCATAGTTCCTTTGTATAAAGGCAAAGGGGATAAAAGAGAGTGCAAAAATTATAGGGGGATAAGTTTGTTGAGTATACCTGGTAAAGTGTATGGTAGAGTTATTATTGAAAGAATTAAGAGTAAGACCGAGAATAGGATAGCAGATGAACAAGGAGGCTTTAAGAAAGGTAGGGGGTGTGAGGACCAGGTGTTTACAGTGAAACATATAAGTGAACAGTATATAGATAAGGCTAAAGAGGTCTTTGTGGCATTTATGGATTTGGAAAAGGCGTATGACAGGGTGGATAGGGGGGCAATGTGGCAGATGTTGCAGGTGTATGGTGTTAGAGGTAGGTTACTAAAAGCAGTGAAGAGTTTTCACTAGGATAGTGAGGCTCAAGTTAGAGTATGTAGGAAAGAGGGAAATTATTTCCCAGTAAAAGTAGGCATTAGACAAGGATGTGTGATGTCACCGTGGTTGCTTAATATATTTATAGATGGGGTAGCAAGAGGCGTGGAGTTAAAAGATAAAGAATCACACACAAAGTGGGAGTTGTCACAGTTGCTCTTTGCTGATGACACTGTGCTCTTGGGAGATTCTGAAGAGAAGTTGCAGAGATTGGTGGATGAATTTGGTAGGGTGTGCAAAAGAAGAAAATTAAAGGTGAATACAGGAAAGAGTAAGGTTATGAGGATAACAAAAAGATTAGGTGATGAAATATTGGATATCAGATTGGAGGGAGAGAGTATGGAGGAGGTGAATGTATTCAGATATTTGGGAGTGGACGTGTCAGCGGATGGGTCTATGAAAGATGAGGTGAATCATAAAATTGATGGGGGGAAAAGGGTGAGTGGTGCACTTAGGTGTCTGTGGAGACAAAGAACTTTGTCCTTGGAGGCAAAGAGGGAATGTATGAGAGTATAGTTTTACCAACGCTCTTATATGGGTGTGAAGCATGGGTGATGAATGTTGCAGCAAGGAGAAGGCTGGAGGCAGTGGAGATGTCATGTCTGAGGGCAATGTGTGGTGTGAATATAATGCAGAGAATTCGTAGTTTGGAAGTTAGGAGGAGGTGCGGGATTACCAAAACTGTTGTCCAGAGGGCTGAGGAAGGGTTGTTGAGGTGGTTCGGACATGTAGAGAGAATGGAGCGAAACAGAATAACTTCAAGAGTGTATCAGTCTGTAGTGGAAGGAAGGCGGGGTAGGGGTCGGCCTAGGAAAGGTTGGAGGGAGGGGGTAAAGGAGGTTTTGTGTGCGAGGGGCTTGGACTTCCAGCAGGCATGCGTGAGCGTGTTTGATAGGAGTGAATGGAGACAAATGGTTTTTAATACTTGACGTGCTGTTGGAGTGTGAGCAAAGTAACATTTATGAAGGGGTTCAGGGAAACCGGCAGGCCGGACTTGAGTCCTGGAGATGGGAAGTACAGTGTCTGCACTCTGAAGGAGGGGTGTTAATGTTGCAGTTTAAAAACTGTAGTGTAAAGCACCCTTCTGGCAAGACAGTGATGGAGTGAATGATGGTGAAAGTTTTTCTTTTTCGGGCCACCCTGCCTTGGTGGGAATCGGCCAGTCCTAGTTATGGTTGCAGGGGTCAAATGATAGCTCCTGGCCCCACCTTTTCACTGGCCGCTACTGGGTCACTCTTCCTGCACCATGAGCCTTATCATACCTCTTCTTAAAGCTGTGAATTGATCCTGTATCCACTACATCGCTTCCCAAACGATTCCACTACCTGACTACTCTGTGACTGAAGAAATACTTCCTAACATCCCTGTGATTCATCTGTGTCTTCAACTTCCAACTGTGTCCCCTTGTTGCTGTGTCCCATCTCTGGAACATTCTGTCTCTGTCCACCTTGTCAATTCCTCTCAGTATTTTATATGTCGTTATCATGTCCCCCCTATCTCTCCTGTCCTCCAGTGTCGTCAGGTCGATTTCCCTTAACCTCTCCTCGTAGGACATACCCCTTAGCTCTGGGACTAGTCTTGTTGCAAACCTTTGCACTTTCTCTAGTTTCTTTACGTGCTTGGCTAGGTGTGGGTTCCAACTGATGCCACATACTCCAATATGGGACTAACGTACAGGGTCCTGAACGATTCCTTATTAAGATGGCGGAATGCTGTTCTTAGGTTTGCTAGGCGCCCATATGCTGCAGCAGTTATTTGGTTGATGTGCGCCTCAGGAGATGTGCCTGGTGTTATACTCACCCCAAGATCTCTTTCCTTGAGTGAGGTTTGTAGTCTCTGGCCCCCTAGACTGTACTCCGTCTGCGGTCTTCTTTGCCCTTCCCCAATCTTCATGACTTTGCACTTGGTGGGGTTGAACTCCAAGAGCCAATTGCTGGACCAGGCCTGCAGCCTGTCCAGATCCCTTTGTAGTTCTGCTTGGTCCTCGTCCGATTGAATTGTTCTCATCAACTTCTCATCATCAGCAAACAGGGACACTTCGGAGTCTATTCCTTCCGTGATGTCGTTCACAAATTCCAGAAACAGCACCGGTCCTAGAACTGACCCCTGTGGAACCCCACTCGTCACATGCGCCCACTCTGACACCTGGCCTCGTACCATGACTCGCTGCTGTCTTCCTGACAGGTATTCCCTGATCCATTGTAGTGCCTTCCCTGTTATCCCTGCTTGGTCCTCCAGTTTTTGCACTAATCTCTTGTGTGGAACTGTGTCAAACGCCTTCTTACAGTCCAAGAAAATGCAATCTACCCACCTCTCTCTCTCTTGTCTTACTGCTGTCACCCTGTCATAGAACTCCAGTAGGTTTGTGACACAGGATTTCCCGTCCCTGAAACCGTGTTGGCTGTTGTTGATAAGCTCATTTCTTTCTAGGTGTTCCACCACTCTTCTCCTGATAATCTTCTCCATGACTTTGCATACTATACATGTCAGTGACACTGGTCTATAGTTTAGTGCTTCTTGTCTGTCTCCTTTTTTAAAGATTGGGACTACATTAGCTGTCTTCCATACTTCAGGTAATCTTGCTGTTTCGATAGATGTGTTGAATATTGTTGTTAGGGGTACACAGCACCTCTGCTCCCTCTCTCAGGACCAAAGAAGAGATATTATCCGGCCCCATCGCCTTTGAGGTGTCTAGCTCGCTCAGCAGCCTCTTCACTTCTTCCTCGGTTGTATGTATTGTGTCCAACACTTGGTGGTGTACCCCACCTCTCCGTCTTTCTGGAGTCCCTTCTGTCTCCTCTGTGAACACTTCTTTGAATCTCATGTTGAGTTCCTCACATACTTCTCGGTCGTTTCTTGTGATCTCTCCTCCTTCCTTCCTTAGCCTGATTACCTGGTCCTTGACTGTTGTTTTCCTCCTGATGTGGCTGTACAACAGCTTCGGGTCAGATTTGGCTTTTGCTGCTATGTCATTTTCATATTGTCGTTGGGCCTCCCTTCTTACCTGTGCATATTCATTTCTGGCTCTACGACTGCTCTCCTTATTCTCCTGGGTCCTTTGCCTTCTATACTTCTTCCATTCCCTAGCACACTTGGTTTTGGCCTCCCTGCACCTTTGGGTGAACCATTGGCTCATCCTGACTTTTTCATTATTCCTGTTACCCTTGGGTATAAACCTCTCCTCAGTTTCCTTGCATATTGTTGTCACATTTTCTATCATCTCGTCTACTGACTTCCCTGCCAGTTCTCTGCCCCACTGAACCCCGTTGAGGAAGTTCAAGAAGTTCTTCATTCCTGCGTAGTTCCCGTTCTTGTAGTTTGGCTTCATTCGTCCGGCTCTTCCTGCTTCCCCCTCCACTTGTAACTCTACTGTGTATTCGAATCTTAAAACCACATGATCGCTGGCCCCAAGGGGTCTTTCATATGTGATGTCCTCAATATCTGCACTACTCAAGGTGAATACTAGGTCCAGTCTCGCTGGTTCATCCTCTCCTCTCTCTCTGGTAGTGTCCCTTACGTGTTGGTACATGAAGTTTTCCAGTACCACCTCCATCATCTTAGCCCTCCACGTTTCTTGGCCCCCATGTGGCTCCAAGTTCTCCCAATCGATTTCCTTGTGGTTGAAGTCACCCATGATCAGTAGCTTTGCCCTGCTCGCATGAGCCCTTCTTGCCACTTCAGCCAGTGTGTCAACCATCGCTCTATTACTCTCATCATACTCTTGCCTTGGCCTCCTGCTGTTCTGTGGTGGGTTATACATCACTGCAATTACCACCTTGGGACCTCCAGACTGAAGCGTTCCTACTATGTAATCTCTTGCTTCTCCACTGTCTCCTCTCTCCAGCTCATCAAACTCCCATCGGTTTTTGACCAGCAGTGCCACTCCTCCAGCCCCTCTGTTCCCTCTGTCTTTCCTCAGGATCTGATATCCTGTTGGAAAGATGGCATCTGTTATCATACCTGTGAGCTTGGTTTCTGTGAGAGCTATGATGTCCGGTGATGCCTCTTTGACTCTTTCGTGCCACTCCTCCCACTTATTTGTTATTCCATCAGCGTTGGTGTACTGTACCTTCAGTTTCGTCTCCAACACTGTGTTTTGGGAGGGCTGTGAGGGTGGAGGACATGGCAGTGTACTGTGGGATTCTATAGCTGAGTGTTATGTGGGAGCTGTTGGTGTGGATTGTGGTTTGTGTTGGGATAGCATGATTGGTTGTGGGGTTCTGGGGATGGTTCTGTGTGTGCTTGCTCTTGTTGCTCTGCCCTGCTCTGGTTGTCCTCTGCTGATTCTGTCCTTGTCTCTCCTCCTAGCTCCTTTCACTTTTGTGTCCTCTCCCTCAGCTACTGTCATTCTGTTTGTGTTCTGTCTCGGTCTAGGAACACCCTCTTGTATTCTGCCGAGTCCTTCAACCGTGGTTTCTCTTGGAGGATCCTGTTCTGCACTGTTTCTGTCCCGAAAATCAGCTTGATCAGTTATTTTCTCCCCTTCAAATACTCCCCAATTCTCTGAAAATTTACAATCTCGGACATGTCCTCTTCACCTATTTCTGTGATGCTGCTCTCAATCTCCTTTCATTCTGCCTGCTGCCTTTGTGTGTCCTTCCCTTGCTCTCCTGAAGCTCATGAATAAACACTGACTTCTCCCCCTCCTTCTCCCATTGCCTTTCCCTCAGTGACTCTGGTTCCTGTCTGTACATGGCCATTTTCTCCCTTGTTTTTTCCTGTAGCTCTTGGTGGCATGTTCGTGCCACTGCATTTGACCTATCCCCCTCTCCACCTGCACCCAGCTGCTCTCCCCCTTCACTCCTTGGCCCTGCTTGGTAGGCTGATGTGGCCTTAGCATAAGTTATACCTCCTTCCTTCTCATTGGGCCTCCCAGCTTCATATGCTGTGTAGTCTCTGGTCAATACTCCTGTAACTCGCTTCAGCCTGCTTACCTCATCTTCTAGGACCTTTATCCTGGCTACTGCAGTTTCGACTTGAGACTCCCATTTCTTCTCCTCCTCCTCCAACCTCTTTTCCAATTTTACCGAAAGCTCTGTCTCCATTTTTGTAGAAAGCTCTCCTAGTTTTCTCTCCCACTCTTGTTCCATCCTTTTGCAATGCTCTTCCATCCACTGAATCGTGAAGGGTAACTGAAAAAATAAGGGTAACGATCAACTGCTATTAAGGTGGTCTACAGGTTCTCGTGAATAAAACTATTTACAAAAGAGTAAAGTACTTTATAAACTTTATAAACTTGATGCACACAAGTCACAACTGTTAAATTTCAGAATTCGGAAAAGACTTGGATAAACTATGTACGATATAAACAATTTGATCCACAGTAATTAAATCAACAGTTATATGATAAGACACAGTTAGATAACATGACATACAGTCAAGGAATATGACTGTTGCGCAGAGCAACACTTGAACAGTGTTACATGAAGTAGCATGACTCACGGTCAACTACTACTACGATAGCTGTAATTAGAACAACTGACTGTAGGTTTACTCAGACTGTCAGACCCTAAGAAAACATTTGACAAGGCTGGCTCCTCCTTATGGAAAGAAAATAGAAAAAAATAACAACATAATAAGATAAACAATTTTATTACAATTCTGGCAATAATATAAAACAATTAAACATTAAATTAATCCTATTTTAAGAAAGACGATATATATAAATTCGTGATCAAAATCTAATTTATACACAGATGTCGTGGGGTATAGAATGGTGTTGTGCCGATGTTCTGGACACAGTTTTGAATGATTCTGGAACTCCAAGCCGTTGTTGTTGATTGGGGGGGGGGGGTCACAGCTGGTCGTGACTAACAAACGATGGTTTCCCCAACACACTTATATATTCTGCCGAGGAGAGGTGGACTGATCTTCTGGCTACTTCCCCACTGTTGAGAACAGTAAGTAGACAATCAAGACACTAGGAACGCTGGTGTAGTTACAACTAGGAGAATGCTGCGTAGCTGAATTGTGGGGTGCTGAATGATGTGTAACTGCCTGGGTTGTCGGCTACAGGTGGAAGGGTGGGATCGGACCAGTGTAGGTAGATAGGTAGATGTCTCTTTGATCTCTTGATCAATACTCCATTACAAGTATCTCTGCATGTGCCGGATAACCCTAGCCGACAATCAAGGCTAGAATGGAAAACAACACACAGTTACACACCACTCGATAAATCACTCCCACAATAGGCATACGGCCTTTAAAAGAAATGGTGAGGATTAAACAAATGATCTAACTGAAAATTCAAATCAAGGTAGGAAAAACTAAGTCCAAAACACAAAATAAGAGTGAAGCTCTTAGGACAAAACCCCAAAATAAATCAGACAGGAGCAGAACGAATACTTACAGATGTGTTGGGAGCCGTCAGTCAAGCGATTTCCTACAAGTCAGAGACGATCAGGTCACCTCCCACCAGATGTAAAAAAGCGGGGCCTGCTATCATCAGGGACGCCTATGGCGTCCCCAACGAGGAAGTATATGGTGTTGCCTTAAATGGGATGACCAGAGTCTTCCTGAAACTGAATCGTACCGGCGTCTACGACAAACTTGTTGAAGAGTACCAGGAGAGGAAGGTGACGATCAACTCGGCAGTGGACGTTGTTATGCATGACGTATCCAGGTACTATACGTGGGTGAAGGTGAGGAATGTCCCTTTCGAGGCGACGGCGTATAGTATACAGGAGGTTTTCAACACCTACGGTAAACTTCATTCGGCAACGATGGGAGTATGGACAGAAGGGCCATATAAGGGACGACCTGAGGGCTCTTATACCCTCAAAATGACGTTGGCTAGGCCTATACCGTCCTACGTCATGCTGGTGGAGTCCAGGACGCAGGTTTTTGTACACTATGCCGGCCAGAGAAAGACCTGTCGACTATGTAGCTCATATGACCATATGGCAGCTCACTGTCCTAGAAGGCAGCCAACCAGGGCTCCTGGTACGTTGGCAGTGGAGCAGAGACCATGTGAGTTGATGCCTGAGTTGAGAGAGGAGGAACCAGTGACGAGTGGTCGATGGAGTGAAGAGGTAGAACGGGAAGTATCGACGGTCGGTACCTGTGTTACCCTCCCGGAGGTGACAGGGGAGGGGCCCCCATCGCCTGAGGGACGGGTGGACGTGGAAGAGTCTACCCAGGAGAAGTTGCTGGATGCGGTGCTGAAGGAGTTCTTCGACGAGACGGTGGCCGGGGAGGATGGTCCTGAGAAGTCAAGTGAGATACAGCTGATGGTTGAGCAGCAGGAACAGGTGAAGGGTTCGAGGAATGCCAGAGAGGACATGGAAGTGGTGGTGGAAGTCCATCAGGAGGACGTGCAGGAGGTAGATTTGTGTGTGAGTGAGAGCTCACGAAAAAGGACTGCGGGTGCTTTTGACCTCGATGAGGTTTTAACACCTGGGCAGAGACCCGGGAAGAAGTCATGGGTAGTTGTAGGGGAAAAGGTAGGCAGGGGAGGGGGTGTACCAGGGAAGATCAGTGGGGGGGGGCAAGGAGGGGCTGGAGGACAGGTTAGAAAAAAAGGATAAAAATGGTACAGGTACTGAGAAAGGTGAAGTGAGTAAGATACAACGGCATAGGGGTAAGCCCCCTCTTCTAGCAAATTCAAGTGTGTCACAATAAATGTCAATGGGCTTAAATCTGAGGTAAAAAGAGTTTGGTTAGAGTGGTTTTTACGAAGGTTTGATGTGGATGTATGTTTTTTGCAGGAGCATAACCATAGGTTAGGGAGTGAATTGAGTTTGAGGGGTTATAAAATGTTTGTCAGTAATGCTTTGCAATTAAAAGGAGGGGTAGCAGTAGCTGTAAAGGAGACCAGCCCATTGCGTGTCATGGGTTGGGAGGAGGGGGGAGGGGGGAGGGTTGTAAGGGTAGATGGGCATTGGGGGGTGAGGAGAGTATGTTTCATTGGTGTATATATGCCGGCATGTAACAATGTTAGAGTCAAAGTTGATTTTGTACGTGATGTTTTGATGTATTATTTGCGGGGTTTACCTTCCATAATTGTAATTGGAGGTGATTGGAACTGTGTGATTAGGTATGGGGATGTGACGCCGAGGGGGGCAGGATGTGTTTTGGGTGCGCTATGGGATGTGCTAAGGGATGTAGGTGTTGTAGATGTGGTGGGCAGGGGGGAGTATGGGGTGGAGCACACGTTTATTCGTGGGAATTATGGGGCGAGGTTAGATAGGATATATGTGATGCAGGGGATAGGTGTGGAGAGAGTGAGGGCTTTTGATGTCGGTTTTTCGGATCACAGGGCGGTGATAGCTGATCTGCGGGTGGATGGTATAGTTCGCATATATGCTGGGTATTGGAAATTGAATGTGAGGCTACTGCAGGAGGGGGATGAAGGCTCATCCTTTGAGGAATGGTGGAGACATTGCTGGGAGGGTAGGGATGGTGGGATGGATTTGCTTGACTGGTGGGAGATGCGAGCAAAGACAGCAATAGCAGAGTTTTTTAGGATACGTGGAAAGGAACAGGCAAGGTGGAGATATGGTTTGCAAAACTACCTGGAGGGACAGCTGAATGCTGTTTACGATGGGGGGGGGGAAGGGAAGATGTGAGAGGTGAGGTGGATGGCTTAAGGAGTAGGATTGAAGGATTACATAATGAAAGGTTTAACGCGATTAGAGTTAGGGCAGGATTAGAGGAGGTGTTAAAGGGTGATCGACCATCAGGTTATGTCCTGAGAAAATTTAGGGGAAGGCAGATGGTGACTACCATAGCGCATCTAGTGGTCGCTGATGGGGGGGGGGGTTATGTGGTGGGTCAAGGTTTTACTGATACAGATGATATTAGTGGTTATGCTGATTATTGGTTTAGGGAGAAATGGAGGAGGAACAAGGAAGTTGTCAGTGAGGAGGTATTTGGGGTTATGCAGAATACTATTGTATTGGGACAAGAGGAACGGGAAATGCTGGAGGGTAGTATTAGTGAGGAGGAGGTGGGGGAGGCGGTTTACGGGATGAGTCAGGGTAAGACGCCGGGCATTGATGGAATACCGAATGATTTTTATAGAGTTTATTGGGAATGCATTAGGTATGGGTTAGTGGAAGTCTTGAATCATATGTGGAGCAGTGGG
>NW_027198257.1:0-47304 GCF_038502225.1 Cherax quadricarinatus
TTTTAAATAGTTAAGAAATTACTAAGATAAGAATACTGTGCTTATGGGAGATTCTAAAGAAAAATTGCAAAGGTTAGTGGATGAGTTTGGGAATGTGTGTAAAGGTAGAAAGTTGAAAGTGAACATAGAAAAGAGTAAGGTGATGAGGGTGTCAAATGATTTAGATAAAGAAAAATTGGATATCAAATTGGGGAGGAGGAGTATGGAAGAAGTGAATGTTTTCAGATACTTGGGAGTTGACGTGTCGGCGGATGGATTTATGAAGGATGAGGTTAATCATAGAATTGATGAGGGAAAAAAGGTGAGTGGTGCGTTGAGGTATATGTGGAGTCAAAAAAACGTTATCTATGGAGGCAAAGAAGGGAATGTATGAAAGTATAGTAGTACCAACACTCTTATATGGGTGTGAAGCTTGGGTGGTAAATGCAGCAGCGAGGAGACGGTTGGAGGCAGCGGAGATGTCCTGTTTAAGGGCAATGTGTGGTGTAAATATTATGCAGAAAATTCGGAGTGTGGAAATTAGGAGAAGGTGTGGAGTTAATAAAAGTATTAGTCAGAGGGCAGAAGAGGGGTTGTTGAGGTGGTTTGGTCATTTAGAGAGAATGGATCACAGTAGAATGACATGGAAAGCATATAAATCTATAGGGGAAGGAAGGCGGGGTAGGGGTCGTCCTCGAAAGGGTTGGAGAGAGGGGGGTAAAGGAGGTTTTGTGGGTAAGGGGCTTGGACTTCCAGCAAGCGTGCGTGAGCGTGTTAGATAGGAGTGAATGGAGACGAATGGTACTTGGGACCTGACGATCTGTTGGAGTGTGAGCAGGGTAATATTTAGTGAAGGGATTCAGGGAAACCGGTTATTTTCATATAGTCGGACTTGAGTCCTGGAAATGGGAAGTACAATGCCTGCACTTTAAAGGAGGGGTTTGGGATATTGGCAGTTTGGAGGGATATGTTGTGTATCTTTATATGTTTATGCTTCTAGACTGTTGTATTCTGAGCACCTCTGCAAAAACAGTGATAATGTGCGAGTGTGGTGAAAGTGTTGAATGATGATGAAAGTATTTTCTTTTTGGGGATTTTCTTTCTTTTTTGGGTCACCCTGCCTCGGTGGGAGACGGCCGACTTGTTGAAAAAAAAAAAAAAAAAAAAAAAAGAATAGGCCAATAAGGCTGTGAAGAAAACTTTTAATTAAAAGAGAACTGAAGAAAAACGAGCATATTGCAAGTGAAGGATGATTCAAGTCTATAAGAATGAATGTGTATATTGAGTTTGTGGTAATTAATGTCATTCATTGAGATGTAGAATTTTAGGCTGCATAGCAATTAAGTAAAGAACAATGCATGTATGTAAATGTAAAAGTAAACACCTTGACTGTAAATCACAATGATTAGAACTCAAACCCATGGCATGCTAGTCTTGAAACTATCAGGCCAGCACTGTCCACTGAACATTGCTGGCCTAATGAGATGCTATAATGAGATCAGTCTGTAAAAACATGGATTTGTGGTCACTGGGGCTCATGCTAACCTTCCTGTGGTGTTTAGAAATAGCTGGATGAATGTTGTTAGGTCAGCATGGTCCAATGGACAAAGTATTCATTCACTCGTATACAGTAACATCCAAACTGGTAAATCAAACATCAGTTGGTGCTATTAATATTACTTCAAAAATTGATGTATTGTTTCTGTTTGGATATAAGACACACTGCTCTTGAATTTCAGGCTCAAAAAGCATTGAGAAAATTTTCAAAGTTCACAACAGTATTAAACGTATCTTCAGCTGAATGTATTGAATTACTGTATAAATGTAGATGGCAGGTTCATAAGATATGTTTAGTTAAGGTACAAGTTGTTTGTTTGTAACCTTGAGCTTATTATCCAATAGAAATTGATAGTAAAATGGATACATGTGTATCACACATTTCTGGCTGCAGATCAGCATTCATAAGACAAATATTTTCTCAATATCGTGCCTTTTCAACTTCGTTCATGACTGCGGATCAGTGTGATTTGAGTGCAAGTTAGGGCCTTTCCGATGTGCATTAAAAAAGTCAAATACAGGATAGTTATTGATGTACTGTTTTTTACATTTGATTGGTGTAAACTTTGTTGTGTATTAGATTTTTATACCTTGCTTAAGTGTTATCTTTATTAGATGTTGCTTTAAATTACAGATGTGCACAATGTTTCCGTCCATTTCCTGATGATGTTTTCTACGAGTTTGAAGGCCGTAAATATTGTGAACATGACTTCCAAGTTCTTTTTGCACCATGTTGCAACAAGTGTAGTAAGTGGGGTACTTTTGTTTGAGTATTAAATTTGGCAAGTGGTCACATTGTTGAATAGTATATAGACCATGTAGCTATGCAACTTTTTTTTTAAGATGGTGTATACCATTTGTTCAGCATTCTTTGACATGCTGAAGTCTTTCTCTTCCCCCACTCCATGGATGTGGTTGCCCTATTTAAGGTTTTGCCAACAAATATGGTAGAAAGACTTGGTTTAGAAGAAACCTTTATTTTAGGTAACATTTTCTCCCTCACTAGAGGTGTTATCTTCCTGATTTGATAAGGCCTGTGTGTAGATAAAACATTATCTATTATATGGGTTTCCTCAGCACCAAGTGTTTTCAGCATTGTGCCTGAGTTCAAGATTTGATGTCTCTAGAGAATACAGTTGACCCTTGAACAAGGCGGGTTTGAACTGCATGGGTCCACTTATGTGCGGATTTTTTCAATAAATATATATTGGAAACTTTTTTTGAGATTTGTTACTGAAAACATTAAGAAGGTAGGTGTCTCATGAAGGCATAAAATATATGTAGAGACTAGTCTGCTTTATAGTTTACTACCATAAAATATACATAAATTATTTTATTATTATCACACTGGCCGATTCCCACCAAGGCAGGGTGGCCCGAAAAAGAAAAACTTTCACCATCATTCATTTTTATAAATCTATTATAAAAATATAAAATTTATCAAAACTTACACAAACAGTTACAGATCGTACGTGTTCCATTTGCAGGCGAGAGAAATGGAAACAAACAAAAATGCAATATTTAATCATAAATAAATATGAATCTTTTTCACATTATCTTCTCAATTTTGATGTCGAGTGTTAGCAATACATATAACATGTACAGTGTTTTGTATCATTTTAGACAATATTAACCCTTAAACGGTCCAAACGTATATATACGTTCTTTCGTGTAGCGCCCCAAATTTTTTGAGAATTTTTTTTTTTTTTTTTTAATCGGAAAAAAGGGCATATGGTACGCAGGCGTCCCCAATTTTTTTCATATGGCGCACAGTGAGTGTGCACACCCATTCTCTCATGTCTAGGTGACTCAGGCTTATCGTGTCAATGTTGAATGAATGACAAAGGAAACGTATATATACGTTTGGGGCGCTACGCGAGAAAACGAATATATACGTTTGGCCCTTTTTTAGAGGTTAATATAGGTACTGATAGACACGATTCATCTTGCAGTACAATACTTCAAATGTAATTTCTCTTCCTTATGATTTTCTTAATAACATTTTCTTTCCTCTAGCTTACTTTATTGTAAGAATACAGTATATAATGCATATAACATACAAAATATGTGTTAATCAACTGTTTGTTATCAGTAAGGCTTCTGGTCAACAGTAGTAGTTAAGTTTTTGGGGAGTCCAAGATATACATGGATTCTCGATTGCACGGGGATTCAGTGCCCCCATACCCCCTCATTGTTCAAGGGTCAACTGTATTTTGGCTCCCTTCCCTGCAGTATTTCCCTAGTTTCTGCATCTCTTGCATTCTCATAGCCCTTTGCTGGCTACATCATCTACAGTTCAAGGTTTCATTGTTGATGGCTAAGTACAGGCTACGTTGTCATATACATATACATGTGGGTGGCCTGGTAGCCTGGTGGCTAAAGCTCCCGCTTCACACACGGAGGGCCCGGGTTCGATTCCCGGCAGGTGGAAACATTTCGACACGTTTCCTTACACCTGTTGTCCTGTTCACCTAGCAGCAAATAGGTACCTGGGTGTTAGTCGACTGGTGTGGGTCACATCCTGGGGGACAAGATTAAGGACCCCAATGGAAATAAGTTAGACAGTCCTCGATGACGCACTGACTTTCTTGGGTTATCCTGGGTGGCTAATCCTCCGGGGTTAAAAATCCGAACGAAATCTTATCTTATCTTATCTGTACTCATTCCACAAACCTCTTGTCTTTCACCATTGCAATGAAGAAGCATAGTTTTCAACCATCATCATACCTCATCACAATGTCAGTATAGGTTGTTTTGAACCGCTGTTGCCCTTCTTAATCATTAAAATATATTTTTACTAATGAGATCATTTAAATAGTGGATATTCAAGCCCTTATCCATGTTTTTCCCAAAATATCTTTTTGCTTTACAGTATTCAGGTAGTGTACTGTATGTAATGCTCAAGAGGAGCCTTAGAGCTGAACTGTCATATCTGTTTGCCTCTGTGAAGACAGTGATTATGTGTGAATGATGGTGAAAGTGTTTCTTTTTTGGGTCACCCTGCCTCAGTGGGAGACGGCTGGTGTGTTGGAAAAAGAAAATATCATTCAAGGCAGGGTCACTTGCCTTGGCAAGAAGCCTGTTGAGGGAAAGAAAATTATCATACAAACTGATAAAATGTATTTTAGGTACTAGTTGTACGATTCATAATTATGTGGTCCAATGAACCAAAGAAATAATGATGTATTTTGGTATTGTGTCAATTGTTACTTCTTAAGGTTCTAACTAATGTCATATTGACAATCAGAGCCTGGATTGATTCAAAATGACAAATGGTTTGTAAGCCATTGACACTGAGGAGGAAGAAATGGTGGATATTGCTGAAAAAAGTATGTAGGAAAGTCTTAAATGTTTGTATTTAGGCTAAGCTTGGTCAGTTATTGCTTTGACTCACTGAACTTACACAGAAGGTAGTTTTTCATTCTTCAACCCTTCAAGGAGTGAACTTGGCTCTTGATGAAGGCTTTTGATCAGAAGATTATAAGGGGAGTATAGCTACTCACTGACTCAAGAAATCGTAATGACACGATTGCAAATAAACCATACCCCCGGCCGGGATTGAACCCGCGGTCATAGAGTCTCAAAAAGAAAATATCATTCAAGGCAGGGTCACTTGCCTTGGCAAGAAGCCTGTTGAGGGAAAGAAAATTATCATACAAACTGATAAAATGTATTTTAGGTACTAGTTGTACGATTCATAATTATGTGGTCCAATGAACCAAAGAAATAATGATGTATTTTGGTATTGTGTCAATTGTTACTTCTTAAGGTTCTAACTAATGTCATATTGACAATCAGAGCCTGGAGTTTTGAGACTTTATGACCGCGGGTTCAATCCCGGCCGGGGGTATGGTTTATAGCTACTCACTCCTTGTTTTTTATTGGTAAACCTGATTACCTCCCATTTCCCAGGTGCTGTATGAGCCTTACAGGTTAGTGATTCCCATTAATATATTAATATAACTTATAATTCAAGATATTTTTTGTTTTTAACACACCGGCCATCTCCCATCTATTTAAGGTGACCTTAAAAAATAAAAAAGGAAACACACTCACCATTATTCATTCATTCACTGTCTTGCCAGAAAGGTGCTGATATCACAGCTTAGATGACTCTCCAAACCGAAACATCTTGCATTTAGAGTGCAGGCACTGTGGTCCCACTTGCAGGATAAGATGCTAATTAGACTTATTTTCCTTTTTGCTTCTGATAGCTTTATTTGTTGTTGATGTCTAGTATAAATAACTATTACACTACAGTTATGCTTTATACATTTATTCCTTATATTTTTCCAGATGAATTCATCATTGGGAGGGTGATCAAGGCCATGAATGCTAATTGGCATCCAAGATGCTTTACTTGTGAGCTCTGCAGCAAGGAGCTAGCTGATCTGGGATTCATCAGAAATGCTGGACGAGCACTCTGTCACGAGTGCAATGCTAGAGTCAAGGCACACTCCCAGGGCAAATACATGTGTCATAAGTGCCAGTATGTATTTGTTTTATTCATATGTTGTAGATTATACAATTTTTCGAAGTGAAATACATAAATATTCATTGGTAAACCATGATGGAATATATAACAATTACATTTTTTAATAGATTATCCCATCTTGGATACTCTGTATTAAACATTGTCTGAGATTTAGGTTTATTTGTTTAGTTTATTGAATAACATGTTTCGAAGGTTTCATTCCAGCAGAGCTCAAGTTACTGTCACTTGGAAATTTCCATCTTTCAGGGTAGTTTATCCCATACACAGGAAAAATTAAATTTTTATGAAAATATCTCCATCATCCTAGAGTGGGGGCAAGAGAAATTATATATAAACATCAGAGAAAAGGGAGCAGGAGGGTTAAGAAATTTTTATGACATAATATATCTAACTACATATATGCACCTAAGAATGTTTAATGGCTTTAGACTTGAGTTTTTTTTTTTTGTAGGTCACTTTGTGCACAAGTTGAAAGTGACTCAAGGCAAAACATACCAATCCTTTTCATTCTTTCTATTTCCATCCATTTGCGATTCACCATCTCACTGATCAGTTTTTATGATGGTTATATAAATAATACTAAAAATGTCAAAAGAATTCTAACTTGTTAGCCATGAGACATTGTAATTGCAGTAATATAGAACCTGTTTCTTGACTAGAGCTGATGTTCCATATCTTCAACAGTTCAACAATTGAAGGGCAACCTCTGAGGTGGCGTGGAGACACTTTCCATCCATACCACTTTAACTGTGCTTCTTGTGGCAATGAATTAACAGCTGATGCCAGGGAGGTCAAGAGTCGTCCAGGGTACACAGCCAATGAAATGGTAAGACTTGTAAAGTTTGTGGTATTTGGACTGATCAGGAAAAGGTGTGGTGCTGTAAGACACTAATTCCAGAGGAGTCTTCATTATACAGAGTTTCACCACAGTGCAGAGGAGTCCTCATTATACAGAGTTTAACCACAGTGCAGAGGAGTCTTCATTATACAGTTTAACCACACTGCAGAGGTGTCTTCATTATACAGAATTTCACCACAAATTGACTTTCATAAAGTACCCAATTTGTGATGAAATGCTGTACAATAAAGACATCTCTGTGATTGCTCTGCCTTGTTCTATAAGGTACGATGCTGCTTTAAGAATGCCATATTAGTGTGCAACAAAGGTTTGTGTATTAGAACTACTAATGCATACTTTTTTCTTTTTCATTAATTACTAATGTGATTTCATTTGTATATTCTTATTCTTCAGTGATTATAAGTTGTTTCTCTCTTTTACAACTCTCTTAACAAAGGAGTAATTTTCAAGTACTTTTTAATATTTCTTCAAAATCTAAATTGAATTCAGGAGGTAAAACAACTGCAGTAATTGAATGACGCGAGATAAATGGTGATAAAGGAGAAAATGTTGGTGTATGGTGTTTGCAGTATAAGGTTATGAAAGGAAGCTAGACTTGAAAAGAATTTAAGTTGTAAAGAATTATCAAAGATTATCAAATGAAGGAATGATTGAGGCAGTGTAAGACAGAGTTCTGGAGAGGGGGGGGGGGGGCAGGAAGGTAAGCCAACCAAAGTAATAGTATACTTATGACTGGTTTTGAATTTTTTTTTTTATATATATACAGTGGAACCTCAATATATGACCAGCATCCTCCCCAAACAAAGCTCAGCACTCGACCAAACAAATACGACCTGCCAGAACTTCGCTGTAAACTATTTCGTGTTTGCTTTTTTTTTTTTTTTTGTATAAATAAGTCACCATGGGGCCTACGAAAATTAGTGATAACAGCCAACCAAACAGAAAATTGGTTGGGAAGAACTTGTTTGATACTCAAACAGAGCAGCACTCGAACAGCCTTCAGGAATGAATTAAGGTCGTATACTGAGGGAATATTTTGAGGAATTGTTAAATGTTGATGAAGATAGGGAAGCTGTGATTTCGTGTATAGGGCAAAGAGGAATAACATCTTGTAGGAGTGAGGAAGAGCCAGTTGTGAGTGTGGGGAAAGTTTGTGAGGCAGTAGGTAAAATGAAAGGGGGTAAGGCAGCTGGGATTGATGGGATAAAGATAGAAATGTTAAAAGCAGGTGGGGATATAGTTTTGGAGTGGTTGGTGCAATTATTTAATAAATGTCTGGAAGAGGGTAAGGTACCTAGGGATTGGCAGAGAGCATGCATAATTCCTTTGTATAAAGGCAAAGGGGACAAAAGAGAGTGCAAAAATTATAGGGGGATAAGTCTGTTGAGTCCTAGGTAGTAGGTTGGTAGACAGCAACCGCCCAGGGAGGTACTACCATCCTGCCAAATGAGTGTAAAACGAAAGCCTGTAATTGTTTTACATGATTGTAGGATTGCTGGTGTCCTTTTTTCTGTCTCATAAACATGCAAGATTTCAGGTACGTCTTGCTACTTCTGCTTACACTTAACACTACACATGTACAAGTATATATATACACACACCCCTCTGGGTTTTCTGCTATTTTCTTTCTAGTTCTTGTTCTTGTTCTTGTTTATTTCCTCTTATCTCCATGGGGAAGTGGAACAGAATTCTTCCTCCGTAAGCCATGCGTGTTGTGGGAGGCGACTAAAATGCCGGGAGCAAGGGGCTAGTAACCCCTTCTGTATAAATTACTAAATTTAAAAAGAGAAACTTGTTTTTCTTTTTGGGCCACCCTGCCTCGGTGGGACACGGCCGGTTTGTTGAAAGAAGAAGAAGTCTGTTGAGTATACCTGGTAAAGTGTATGGTAGAGTTATTATTGAAAGAATTAAGAGTAAGACGGAGAATAGGATAGCAGATGAGCAAGGAGGCTTTAGGAAAGGTAGGGGGTGTGTGCACCAGGTGTTTACAGTGAAACATATAAGTGAACAGTATTTAGATAAGGCTAAAGAGGTTTTTGTGGCATTTATGGATTTGGAAAAGGTGTTTGACAGGGTGGATAGGGGGGCAATGTGGCAGATGTTGCAGGTGTATGGTGTAGGAGGTAGGTTACTGAAAGCAGTGAAGAGTTTTTACGAGGATAGTGAGGCTCAAGTTAGAGTATGTAGGAAAGAGGGAGATTATTTCCCAGTAAAAGTAGGCCTTAGACAAGGATGTGGGATGTCACTGTGGTTGTTTAATATATTTATGGATGGGGTTGTAAGAGAAGTAAATGCGAGGGTCTTGGCAAGAGGCGTGGAGTAAAAAGATAAAGAATCACACAAAAAGTGGGAGTTGTCACAGTTGCTCTTTGCTGATGACACTGTGCTCTTGGGAGATTCTGAAGAGAAGTTGCTGAGGTTGGTGGATGAATTTGGTAGGGTATGCAAAAGAAGAAAATTAAAAGTGAATACAGGAAAGAGTAAGGTTATGAGGATAAAAGGATTAGGGGATGAAAGATTAGATATCAGATTGGAGGGAGAGAGTGTGGAGGAGGTAAATGTGTTCAGATATTTGGGAGTGGACGTGTCAGTGGATGGGTCTATGAAAGATGAGGTGAATCATAGAATTGATGAGGGGAAAAGGGTGAGCGGTGCACTTAGGAGTCTGTTGAGACAAAGAACTTTGTCCTTGGAGGCAAAGAGGGGAATGTATGAGAGTATAGTTTTACCAATGCTCTTATATGAGTGTGAAGCATGGGTGATGAATGTTGCAGCGAGGAGAAGGCTGGAGGCAGTGGAGATGTCATGTCTGAGGGCAATGTGTGGTGTGAATATAATGCAGAGAATTCGTAGTTTGGAAGTTAGGAGGAGGTGCGGGATTACCAAAACTGTTGTCCAGAGGGCTGCGGAAGGGTTGTTGAGGTGGTTCAGACATGTAGAGAGAATGGAGCAAAACAGAATGACTTCAAGAGTGTATCGGTCGGTAGTGGAAAGAAGGCAGGGTAGGGGTCGGCCTAGGAAAGGTTGGAGGGAGGGGGTAAAGGAGGTTTTGTGTGCGAGGGGCTTGGACTTCCAGCAGGGATGCATGAGCGTGTTTGATAGGAGTGAATGGAGACAAATGGTTTTTAATACTTGACGTGCTGTTGGAGTGTGAGCAAAGTAACATTTATGAAGGGATTCAGGGAAACCGGCAGGCCGGACTTGAGTCCTGGAGATGGGAAGTATAGTGCCTGCACTCTGAAGGAGGGGTGTTAATGTTGCAGTTTAAAAACTGTAGTGTAAAGCACCCTTCTGGCAAGACAGTGATGGAGTGAATGATGGTGAAAGTTTTTCTTCATCGGGCCACCCTGCCTTGGTGGGAATCGGCCAGTGTGTTAATAATAAATTAAAAAAATACTGAGGTTCCACTGTATATCCTAGCAGCTCAACCTAAGGCCAGACTGCCTTATTGACTGCCTGGTCAGCCAAGCTCTTGCTCTAGTGGCCTGCAGGCTCACATAGCTGGTCAGGTACAGTTGTCAAGTTTCCTCTTAAACACTTTGCATCATTCCAGCAGAAGGATATACAAGTTTAGTATCCCTTATCCGAAATTTGAAAAGCCCTGAAGTTCGAAAATTTTATCACATGCCTACATGACACCACAAATGCAAAATTCCCATCGGTAGGGAGTAGGATGTTCCCGGGTATTTCACAGGTCTCTGCACACCCAGGCAGTTGTTACATGTGACCTCGCATACCCTGGGTGGGGCTCTGTTGGTGCTAGTTTGTTATCAATAGTCAGTCATCACCACCACGACCTGTGTGTATTACTGTGCATTTTGTGCTTATTCTTTGCTCTGGGGTGTGAAGATATTGTTGAAAATGTCAAAAAGGCTTGCAGATGCCCCATTGGGTAACATTGATAAGAAAAAATAGTGTACAGTAGCCTTTTAGTCAAAACACAGCATCATAGGTAGAGACTGAAGGCCTACAGTTGTTTGGTGCTTTTTAACCCTTAACCCTTTGACTGTTGCGGCCGTATACAGTAGGGCCCCACTTATACGGCTGGTTAGGTTCCAGGCTACTGCCGTAAAGTGGAAACCGCCGTAAAGTGGAACACCCTTTTTTTTCCACTTACAAATGCATACAAACACTAGATAACAAGTTTACACTAACATATATTAAGTTAGCAATAGAACCAGGCATCAAAAAACAATAAAAAAGTACAATACACACATAGTGCACTCATTACTTACCTTAAAATATTTATAGTCTTAATCTAGGGTGAGACAAGTAGTATTTATTGTAAGAAATCAAGTGTGGTATGTATGGTAGTCAGCCAGGCTACCATACCAGGCCACCCCACCCACACATGCAATTCTATGATATTTAAGCATCCCAGAGTGATAAAATGTATATACAGTTCACTCATTACTTACCTTAACCCTTTCAGGGTCCGTCCCGTAGATCTACGGCTTTACGTTCAGGGTCCAAACCGTAGATCTACGCCATGAGCTCAGCTCACTCTGATAAACTGTGAGTGGTACATTTGGGCCTAGATATGAGAGAATACATCTATGTGGTATGTGTGCACCACATAAAACAGATCCTGCAGCACACTGTGTATAATGAGAGAAAAAAACTGAAATCATGATTTTTCGATTAAAACAGCAACTTTGCAGTGTTTTTTCGTATGTTTTTTATAGTTGTATTTGCGATTTCTTGGTCTCATTTGATAGAATGGAAGACATATTACAGAAATAGAGATGATTTTGATTGGTTTTAGCACTGGAAATGACTTGAAACTGAGCTCAAAGTAGCAGAAATGTTAAATTTTTGCCGATATTCAAGAGTAAACAAACGACCTCACACGTCTAATACACGTCAGCTGGTGGGTCTAATATACATTCACAAATATGGTGATGATATTTATACAATTATTACAGTATTGCATAACAGTAAATCTTCTATTTTTTGGTGTGAATAAAAATTCATTATGTGAATAAAAAATCAAAATGGAATTTATTTGTAAAGCCTCAAAACATAACTAATGAACAGAGGAAATGTTAGTTTAGTACCAGGAATGCCTACATTGTTCATTCTGGACCCTATTTTGAAATTGGAATATTTTGAACTTTGTGTTAAATTGGCCAAATTAACAATTTCCGATCACTTTATTTTGTAGTTGAAACAGTTGACTTGGCGATTTCTTGTGCTCAATCGATAGAATAGAAGTAATACTAGTGAAATAGCTAAGAATTTGGTTGACTGGAATAATGTAATTGGCCTAAAATGGGAGTCAAAGTCGGCAAAATCGCCGATTCGTAAATATCGCTGACACATCAAAATTCACGAGAGCATAATTTCGTCAATTTTCCACCAAATTTCGTACTTTTTGTTTTATTACCTTCACAAAAAGATTCTCTACGATTTCATAAGAAAAATAACAAATTTTTTTTTTGAAAATTCTTGGACACTGGTGCGTGACTCCAGATTTGGGCCTTGGACCCTGAAAGGGTTAAAATATAGGGTGAGATGAGTAGTATTTATTGTAAAAAATCAAGTGTGGTATGTATGGTAGTCAGCCGGGCTACCATACCAGGCCAACCCACCTACACATAATATTCTATTACATTTAAGCATCCCAGAGCGATAAAATGTATAAACAGTTCACTCATTACTTACCTTAAAATATTTGTAATCTTAATGTAGGGTCAGGAGTAAGTAAATGAGATAAAATGAATAAATGAGAGAGAGAAAGAATGAGTGCATGAGAGAGTACAGGCGCAGAGTTATGTAAACAAACCAGGCGAAGGTAAGTTTTGTAAACAAAGTGTACACGTCTGGTTTGTGTACAAGTTACATTGTGTACAGGTTGTCTCTACATTGATACGGTAGAATAAATAAAGAAGAACACTCCCATTCTCATGTAACATCATTTTGAGAAGAAATGATGCTCTGAGTGAAGGCAATGGAAATAAGTCACTCTGACTTTTTTGGGTTATCCTAGGTTCTCTACACATATGTTGTTATGTATGATAATCTATGTAACTGTATTTGTGTGTACCTGAATAAACTTACTTACTTACATACGAAAGGAATAATTTTCTACAGTTACCCCCAGTAACACATTTTCTCTTATGTTAGATTAGAGAAAATGTTATTCTTGGCATCACTTGTACAAGTTATCTGGCTTCCACATCTCATATTTGTTTATTTATTCTATTGTAGGGTGTATTTATCATCTTTTTATGTTATGTATCGTGTTTATTATATAATTTTGAAAAAAATATCATGGATGGATTAATGAAAATGTGTATATTAACGTAATATACAACATTTAATGAGACTCGGTGATTATTATTATTATTATCATTTCTAATATGGCGTCACTTGTGCAAGTCATCTGCTACCACATCTCATATTTATGTTTATTTATTCTATTGTGGGGTGTATTTATCATCTTTTTATGTTATGTATCATGTTTATTATATAATTTTGAAAAAATATCATAGATGGATTAATGAAAATGTGTATTTAACGTAATATACGACATTTAAATGAGACTCGATGATTATTATTATCATTACTAATGTGACGTCTGGAGACATAAGACACTCTTACTGATTTTAATGTGTACCTGCATGCCAGCACAGTATGTAAGTTTATTTAAGTACAGGTATACATAAGTATAATTATCAGAGTATATATAAAATAACTTTTAAAAACATTTGAAATTTTGGAGTTTCCAGACAAAATGGAGAGACTTAGTGCTTACTGAGCTCACGAAGAATGTAAACAAATAGGGTGGGGCACGGTGACCGTATTAGAAAGTCAGGTGGGGGGAGCTGTATAGCGAGTTTTGGTCATAATTTGAAATGACCGTATTAGCGGAACGCCGTAAAGTGAAACGCCGTAAAGCGGTGCCCTGCTGTATATACGTTTACGAGGTACCGTGTTTGACGTATATATACTCGTAAATTCTAGCGGCTTTAAATCAGGCAGGAGAAAGCTGGTAGGCCCACATGTGAGAGAATGGGTCTGTGTGGTCAGTGTGCACCATATAAAAAAAATCCTGGAGCACGCAGTGCATAATGAGAAAAAAAAAACTCCGACCGTTTTTTTTTTAATTAAAATGCCGACTTTGTGGTCTATTTTCGTATAGTATTTGTGGTTGTATTCTCGGTTTCTTGGTCTCATTTGATAGAATGGAAACTATATTATAGAAATAGAGGTAGTTTTGATTAATTTTACTATAAAAAGAACCTGGAAATGGAGCACCAAGTACGGGAAATGTTTGATTTTGCCAATGTTCAAAAGTAAACAAATGATGTCATTGTCCAATAAATGTCCAAATAGCCATTCTAATATGCAGTCATGAATGGGTTGATGTAATTTTTACAATTATTACAGTATTTCAGTAGTCTGCGTAACAGTAAATCTTCTATTTTTTGTTTGAATAAAATTTCAAAATAAAAAGCAAGAGTAAAAATCACAGGGGCCTGGAGACATGACTGATGAACAAAGAAAATGTTATTTTAGAGCCAGGAATGTCTGCATTGTTCATTCTGGTCCTTATTTTGAAATTGTCATTTTTTAATTTTCGTGAAATTGGCCAAATTGCAAATTTCTGACCATGTTATTGGGTAGTTGAAATCGGTAAATGGGCAGTTTCTTGTACTCAATGGATGGAAAAAATGGAGTTCTGAAAAAATAGCTATGAGTTTGGTTGACTGGAATAATGGAATTAGCCGAAAATAGGGCTCAAAGTGGGCGAAATCGCCAATTTGTAAATATCGCCGAGGTCGCTAACTTCGCGAGAGCGTAATTCCATCAGTTTTCCATCAAATTTCGTTTTTTTGGTGTCTTTACAATCGGGAAAATATTCTCTATCATTTCATAAGAAAAAATAATTTTTTTTTTTTAAATTTTGCGACACCAGGAGACACCTCAGGATTGAGGGTTGCGACAGTCAAAGGGTTAAACGGTCCAAACAAATCGACGTTCAGATTCGTAGTGCTACAAAAGTAGATCTACGTTTTTTTACATAATTTCAAATGTAACAAAAAAAATGTAGATAAAAGTTTTTCTTACACGTTTTAAAATGTAAAACAAAAAAAAAAGATCTACATTTTTTTACATACTTTCAGATGTTGAAAAAAATGTATACAGTGGACCCCTGGTTAACGATATTTTTTCACTCCAGAAGTGTGTTCAGGTGCCAGTACTGACCGAATTTGTTCCCATAAGAAATATTGTGAAGCAGATTAGTCCATTTCAGACCCCCAAACATACATGTACAAACGCACTTACATAAATACACTTACATAATTGGTCGCATTCGGAGGTAATCGTTATGCGGGGGTCCACTGTATATACATTTGGACCATTTAAGGGTTAATGGCTGATGTAGGTATTCTTCTGACACTCCTGTGCTGCTTTTCTTGTTAAAATCATTATTTTTATTTTAAAAATATTGCATAAGACTACCTTCAGGCTATGTGTATAAGCTGCATTTTTTTTTTTTTTGACAAATCGGCCGTCTCCCACCGAGGCATATGAAATATATATGGATATGAAATATATATATGCATATGAAATATATATGGATTTTATGTATAGACTTGGGCCCCATCTCTAAGTCATCTCATTTTATTCTAAAATCAAAAAAAAAAAAAAATCAGAAATCAAATACACTTCCAGCCCCATGCACTTTGGATAAGGGATGCTCAACCTGTATTGTAAGATGGGAGGTGGCAAGATACTAAATATGAGCTTAGGTATGCAGATTGAGAAAGTGTTGAATGTAGATTATGAGCAAGCCTGAACTTTCATGTTTTGAATGACGAAGAATGTGATTGGACCAAGGGAAGAGTCAGATGTGAGTGCATTAGTAAGGAAGTTAAGCTATTTGATATTTGTTTCAGAATGAGTTGTATTGTTTACGCTGCCACGACAAAATGGGTATTCCTATCTGTGGTGCATGTCGTCGTCCCATAGAAGAGCGAGTGGTGACAGCCCTTGGTAAACATTGGCATGTGGAGCACTTTGTATGTGCCAAGTGTGAAAAGCCATTCATGGGGAATCGCCACTATGAAAGAAAAGGCATGGCATATTGTGAAACTCATTATCATGAGCTATTTGGAAATTTATGCTTTGTATGCAATGCAGTTATTTATGGAGATGGTAAGTGGTTTAAATATTAAGTATATCCAGTAGGAATAGCTTTGTTTTTTCATTGACTTAGGGAAAGAAGGAGATAGCTGTTGATTTTAAAGTTATTTCATACAAATTATTTGAGATGTATATTGGGCTAAGAGAGCCAGAATACCTCTCTTCTGTTCTGAATTCAAGTTAATGCAGAAAAGTCCTCGTATGTTAAGTCTCTTAAATCTCCTAATCACTTATCATAAAACATCTGAAATTTAGTGTCATATTTTTAGCTTTTATTCTTGCAGACCACACTGAGCCCAACTTAAAATCTTGCTCAAACTTGGTAGTTCAGCATTTGAGAGTTGTAGAAAAGCTGTACAATACAAGGTACCCTAAGTAACAGGGGCACTCTCCACAGATAGTTGAGGTAATCACCCACAAAGTTTGGTGGCTAATAAATCACAGTATCTTCATTGGAAATATGTATGGATTGGAATCAGAGGTTTTCCATATTATTTTTTTGAGGATTAACATGATACATAGTAGGCTTAACATAGTACATTATAAACTTTTCATTATTTTAAGTATACATTGTCTTAAATGTCCATTTAATATATTTGTATGATTGTATGTGAAGGTTGGTAGTTTAGGCCTGGGAAACATGCCCAAAATTCTCAACTTCCATGGACCTTGGAGGTCTACACCTTTCCTTGAATATATCTTTTGCATTTTTGTTTGACACTTCATATCTCATCCTTAAAAGTAGTGTAAGAAAATGTATCTTTTGTACAGTGTAGTTGATATTTTTCTTGTATTCCAAAGCTACCCTTCCTTATTTTAGAGTATTTTTTTTTCTTTCAGTGGTGATGGCCTTGAACAAAGCTTGGTGCATTCATCACTTTGCCTGTGCAGTTTGTGACATTAAAATGACACAGAAAACTAAGTTCTTTGAGTTTGACCAAAAACCAGTAAGTAATAGTTATACTTTTCATACGGTATTTCCACTACATAATTTTTGCATAAAATTTTCTCCTTTACCCTTATAGTAATTTATACAGAAGCAGTCACTAGCATTCTTCCGGCATTCATCTCGTTTTTACGACACACATGGGTTATGGAGAAGGAATTTTCACCCACTTCTCTATGGAGATGAAACACTATAAGAACAAGAACTGTTAAGAGATTAGAATAAAACCAAGATAAGTGTGAGTACACATACATGTACATGCACAATTACATGTATGAATTAGATGTATGTAGATGTAGCAGGATGTACCCGTCATTTTACGTGTTTATGACTCGGAAAGAAAAGACAACAGCAATCCTGCCATTGTGTAAAACAATTACAGGTTTCAGTTTCACACTCAGTTGGCAGAATGGTAGTACCTCCCTGGGTGGTTGCTGTCTACCATCCTACTATCTAATGAAGGGATTCAGGGAAACCAGTTAGCCAGACTGGAGTTCTGGAGGTGGAAAGTACAGTGTCAGCACTCTGAAGGAGGGGTGGGGATGTAGTTTGAAAGGTCATCTGAATTGTAATATCAGTGCACTTCTGGCAAGACAGTGATTGAGTGAGTGACAGTGAAAGTATTTTCTTCTTTGTCAGGCCACCTTATCTCAGTAGATATGTCTGGAGTGTTAAAAAAAGATGCATAGAAAACAGGATGGTAATTTTATTTAACTTGATCATTGTTTCATATCAAGTTATGTTACAAGTATTGTCTCATTTAAAGTACTGTATACATTAACAGTACTCTCAGGTAGAGAGAAGATTTCTCCATAATGACTAGTGATGATCCTTCAGTGCTACATATTCTAGATTTCCTTGTACCTGTCTGTACATTGTGAACCATCCATGACTTTTGAATGCACATGAAAGCATAATTATCCATAATTGTACATTATGCTGACACAGTCATTAGGCTACTATCCTGAAGAATCTTCTGGTACTTGACCACAAATACTCTCCCTGCAACACTGTATAACCCTTCCAGGTTAGTGCTTAGTCTGATTATACTTTATTACTATTGACAACTAGGCAACTGTATTCCACTGCTTAAGAAGCACTAAAAGGCCTACTACTGAACATCAGTCTTCAGGACATTGATTCAGTAGGTTGCATCAAGGATTTCCATTGAAAAAATCTTGGGAAAATTCCCTAAAAGTTTGCTGGTCATCAGCTCAACACAGCCAGGGTGCCATGAGTGCAATGAAGTGAACACTGTCAATATCTGTGGTTCAAGATTATTCAACCTTCTGCCGTGTAGATGTCTTTAAGAGGAAACTAGACTACTGTCAGTCATATCAGCCTGGCTGTGTAGACCAGTGGGTTGCCAACAGCAATGGCCTGGTTGATCAAACAATCAAAAGAAAGACTTTGTTCCAGGTTGGTCTGGAAGAATAGGAGAAGCTCTTGATATTGTTCACAGGTATATAGGTACATCACAAGTATGGCCAGAAGGCTTGCTATGGATTTGTCTTGGATGCAAATGTGAAGGTCTGAGCACTTTTTGTTGACAGTCCATATTACTGAGGGACTTTTATGGCCTTCTTAACAGTCAGACATTAAATGTAGACAAAAATGCCAATGCATATGGTGTCATTAGTGCACATACAGTCAACACCTCAATTTAACAAACTCTGGAAATGTGGAACAAAATCTTTTGATTGAGTTGGCTTAGAAACAGCTAAGTCTGTTTGTATGAAGTTTTGTAACTATCACAGCAAAACAGACCCAGCTCTATCCAATTGCTATTACTAGCCTCCAGTTCTTCTCTGTTGATCGATCATTGTGAGTTTACTGTTCTATATAGACATCCCATTTTAATACATGTTAATTTAAGCTACAAAACAAATTCTGGCCACAAAATAGAGCGAAACACCAACGTCAAAGACCTGGGAGTGATCATGTCGGAGGATCTCACCTTCAAGGACCATAACATTGTATCAATCGCATCTGCTAGAAAAATGACAGGGTGGATAATGAGAACCTTCAAAACTAGGGAGGCCAAGCCCATGATGACACTCTTCAGGTCACTTGTTCTATCTAGGCTGGAATATTGCTGCACACTAACAGCACCTTGCAAGGCAGGTGAAATTGCCGACCTAGAAAATGTACAGAGAACTTTCACGGCGCGCATAACGGAGATAAAACACCTCAATTACTGGGAGCGCTTGAGGTTCCTAAACCTGTATTCCCTGGAACGCAGGAGGGAGAGATACATGATTATATACACCTGGAAAATCCTAGAGGGACTAGTACCGAACTTGCACACGAAAATCACTCACTACGAAAGCAAAAGACTTGGCAGACGATGCACCATCCCCCAATGAAAAGCAGGTGTGTCACTAGCACGTTAAGAGACCATACAATAAGTGTCAGGGGCCCGAGACTGTTCAACTGCCTCCCAGCACACATAAGGGGGATTACCAACAGACCCCTGGCAGTCTTCAAGCTGGCACTGGACAAGCACCTAAAGTCAGTTCCTGATCAGCCGGGCTGTGGCTCGTACGTTGGTTTGCGTGCAGCCAGCAGCAACAGCCTGGTTGATCAGGCTCTGATCCACCAGGAGGCCTGGTGACAGACCGGGCCGCGGGGGCGTTGACCCCCGGAACTCTCTCCAGGTAAACAACTGGCATATTTGTATCTAGCCATACACGTGTATTGTACAATATACTATACATTAATACATTCAGTTTTAACTAACATACAGTGTTCCATTGATTTTGATGCTTAAGTTTTCATTTTTGTTTTACAGATATGCAAGAAGTGCTATGAGAAGTTCCCACAGGAGTTAAAGAAACGCCTCAAGAAACAACACGAGATCCAAGCCCGTGGTGGCAAACCATTACCATAAGTATCAATTTTTGAAGACTACTTGATGTTGAAATCTACCAGCTTTTCTTTGTATATCAGTGGTTAAATATACCAGCAAGTATGTGAATAAGACAATGTGCAGTTTATGACATTTATTGAGAAGTTTCATCCCCAAGGACTTTATTGGTGAAGTCTCCTGTATGCAAAACGTCTTCTCAATACATGCCATACACCACATGGTGTCCTGTTTGCATGTAGCTTTTTCTTGTAACAATAATAATGTAAATCGTATCTAATTCAAAATAACTTGCTTATTTGTCCCTAAATCATAGAATATTAAATTTCATATTCTTTTGCCCGAGGGATGCAAGTAACTTTGGGTTTAGATTACCAGGTTTGGTACATAAATAGATTAGTAAAATTTTAATTTACTTTTTTATTCACAAATATTTCTCATTGGTTGTTTGCTTTTGCTTGTAAAGTTATTATACAGAACTCATTAGCAGATATATTGTATATGCATGAACTGTGTGAAGACTCATTATACGCACAAGATGGCATCTTTAACCCTTAAACTGTCCAAACATAGATCTACGTTCACGTGCGTAGCGCTCTGAACGTACATCTATCCTTTTTTTTACATGCTTTCAAATGTAAAAAAAAAACGTAAATCTATGTTCGGAGCACTACGGACATGAACGTAGATCTACGTTTGGACAGTTTAAGGGTTAACAAAGGCAGACAAGTTACGGAAAATGCTTAGATTGGGGCATATATTTGCAGAGGTGAGGAACCTTTTTATGTTGAAGGCAGCAATAAAGTTAGCTGTGATGTAATAAGGCTGCATTCAAGAAATTTTGTTTATACTGCAAAATGTGCTATTTTGTAAAAAGTTAATTATTTTATAATAACTTCAAGAAAAACAATTCATTCATAAGGCTGCATTAATGCTTTAGAAGGCTGCAGGTTCCCCACCCCTGGTATAGAGCTTTATTATGTCTTGACTTGAACTCTACATAGAGTAAATATTGTTCTATTATGGGGTTGTTTTGCAGTTTGTCTGTTTTCATACTTTTTGGCCATGTACCATGTCATTCTAGGAGTCTCTAATGAATTATTTATGAAATGTTGGAGCTTAAGTGTTATGACCAGAAGTTTTTATGTATATTTTTAATATTTGGTGTCTTCTCACAGCACAGTAAGGTTGGCTTATTCAATCTTTATGCTCCATAATCTTTAGAAATGAGGTCCTTTGATGCTGGTAAAAGGTTCATGACCCAAGGACTTGAAGCTACCCTCTTCCTCACTGGATCTAACCTTATTTGGTGTTATATGACCCTTATGGGTTTAGCACTTCATCATGAATATAATGTGCCATAATAACATTGAAGATCTTTTTAATAAGGTGGTACTTCCATCCATGTCTTCCATCATCCATCTTTCTCATCATAACATGATCTATATTTTTACTTATTCTTGCAATCCTTTCAAGGAAGGCTGCCTTGATGCTAGTGGAAGGCTCTTGATCTTAGGAATTAGAGCTACCTTTCCCTGTCTTTGGATCACTCCTTGTGAAAGGCACAAATGTCATTACCTGTCTTGGATCAGAACTGATGACCTCCCATTTCTCAGTTGCTGTATGACCCCTATGGATTTAGTGCCTATTTTCTTATACTATAACCATAATTACTTCATATTTATTCATATTAAGCTTTCCAGAAGTGATAACACACACAGTGTTCGGATATCACATTCGGTTTTTCATTTTTCATTCTACATTAACTTGAAAAATTCACTTGTAATATCATGACATGTACACTGGATCTGTCCAGAACTCTTGCTTTGCTGTTATCAGGTCCCTACTTTAAACAAATAATGTACTGTATGAAACCCAATATTTTTATTGGGCATTCCTTCTAGAGAGAGACTTTTTGTGTCCCCTTCCCTCCCACATTCTTTTTTTTTTTTTTTTTTTTTTTTTTTTTTTTTTTTTTTTTCTTTGGTGGATTAAATACAACTTGAAAATGCTAGTAGGAATGTCAGTGTAATTTTTTTTCTTTGTTATATTACTATGAAATTTTGCTTAAATTTAGGAGGTCTTATTAACCCTTTGAGGGTTTTGGTCGTACTAGTACGTCTTACGCGTAGGGGTTTTTGACGTACTAGTACTCAAATTCTAGCGGCCTCAAATCTAGTGGGAGAAAGCTGATAGGCCTTCATATGAAAGAATGGGTCTATGTAGTCAGTGTGCACAGTCTAAAAAAAAATCCTGCAGCACACAGTGCATAATGAGAAAAAAAAAACTTTGACCATTTTTTTAATAAATCAGCGACTTTGCAGTGTATTTTCGTATGGTATTTATTGTTGTATTCTAGTTTTCTTGGTCTCATTTTATAGAATGGAAGACATATTACAGAAATTGAGATGATTTTGACTGGTTTTACAATGAAAGGTGCCTTGAAATTGAGCTCAAAGTAGCAGATATGTTCGATTTTTACCAAACTTCAAAAGTAAACAAATCGTGCCAAGCGTGCAATACACGTCAACTGGTGAGTCTAATATTCTTTCACAAGTGCACAAATAATATTTATACCATTTTTTACACTAATGCAGTAGTCTGCATAACAGTAAATCTTATATTTTTTGTGAGAATAAAAATTCAAAGTGGAAAGCAAAAGAATATAAGAGGCGCCTTGAGACGTGACTAATGACTAGAGGAAATGTCATTTTAGTGCCAGGAATGTCTTTCTTGTTTATTCTGGACTCTATTCGGAAATTGGCATCTTTTGAAATTTGTGTGAAATTGGCAAAATTGCTAAATTCTGACCACTGTACTGGATAGTTGAATTTATAAATGGGTGGTTTCTTGCACCCATTCGATAGAAAAAATGGAGTTCTAGCGAAATATTCATGTTTTTTGTCGACTAGTACAGTGAAATTGGCCGAAAATGGGGCTCAAAGTGGGCAAAATCGCCGATGCGTAAACATCGCCGAGACCACTAACTTTGCGAGAGCATAATTCCGTAAGTTTTCTATCAAATTTCAAACTTTTGGTGTCTTTATGATCGGGAAAAGATTCTCTATCTTTTCATAAGAGAAAATAATTTTTTTTTTTTAAATTTGGCCGACCCTGAGAACGAGTTTCGGAGAGGGCCTGTCGACCCTCAAAGGGTTAATTGGTAAGGATTATTTTTATTATGGTCATGATAATGATCAGGATGATACACTGAAGATAGCATTAAATCTATTGTAGAAATCCTATTTTAAATAAACCGTTTTTATTTTAGTAACACTATTGCTTTTAGTTTTGGAAAACTTGCAGTGTTTAACAAATGCCCATTTTCTGTTTTCATTTGTTTTTTAAAGAAATAATGCAGGTATTTTTACACATCTTCCACTATGCTGTCATTCCTGTAGTTAATTCTAACAAGTTTACTCAAATTTGAGAAGGTACAAAAAAAATTAGAAAGTGTCATCTCTCTTCCCCATCCATTTTTTAATGAACAGTTATTTTTTAGTCATTCTTCCTAGCTTAATCCTTGAATTTATTGTGCAATCACAGCTCTTAGCTTTTATATTTTTCTCGTCTCATATTGTGGCCATCATATGAAAACTTCACATTTTAATATTGGTTTAATTTGTAAATTTTCTTTATTTATATAAATGATCTCTTAAAATTAGCTGTTGGAGTATATAATTTTTAAACATTTGAATTTATTTGATCTTTTAGTGTTGTGTATAATGCCAGTATCTCTTATCAGACATTCTTAAGTTTTATTTTCATGCTGGCCAACTCCCACCAAGGCAGGGTGACCTGAAAAAGAAACACTCATTACAGTTTATTATTTTCTTGGTACCTGTTGACACATTCATCCACTTTGAAATCCATCATCCATTATGTAGTTGTCCAAATTTGTAGGCTGTCTTTTTAATAGTTCATTATGCTTGCAATTATTGCATAATCCAGAAATATATTTATGTAATTGTTAATTTCTCTAGCAAATTACTTTAGGGAAGCCTTGTAATTCTGTGTGATCTAGTAGCTAAAGGGGACTGGTTGGTAATCCCATGCCACATTTTCTACTCCCAATATCTCCACTAAATATTGTCTATAAATTATCAGTACAAGCACCAATCCTTTTGCTACCCTACTGGTTGATGTTGATTGATTTTTCTTCCTAGCACTCTTGTGTTTCTTGCATAAAATGTTCTTATACATTTCCTTGTATTTTACTCATTTTGTTTATAATTTGTAGAGTAATCAGGTAGGAAGAATTAGCACAGTTTTTTTTTTTTAACTCTAACAGTTTATACACTCAGCATGTCTGTTCTTGTCCTAGCTTTGTGACTCTCATAACAGCTAAAAGTTTGACATACAGCATATGAGTTGGCTAACCTGAAACCTGTAGTATAGTGGTCACAGCAGCCAACTCATAACTGATTGATAGGACTTAGGCTTGAATCCTTGGTAAGACATACACACAAATCTCTCTACACCCACTGCCCCTGTTAACGTAGCAGTAAACAAGTTCCTGCATCTTGATAAAAACCTAGATTTAGCAGACTATTTTGGGCTGTAGCCTGGGATTGGTCTCAAGCGTGTTAGACCTCAGTAAGTCAAGGAGTTCCTGTTCTGTACACGGGTATACCATACCATAGTGTTCAACTATTATATTATTACTCTAGTATATGATTATCTTTTTTCTTTTCAAATGTTATACCTGTCACACTTGTTAGCAGGATTAATCTGTGGTTGAAGGTATCCTAGACTTTTTTTTTTTAATCAAGCTCCAGCTTAAGAATTTACATACCAATTTCTTGGCATCTGAATAATGTATAAACATCAGATAAAAATTGTATAAAAGTGGTATTGTACAAATACAGTAACCTTCAACCATGCATTTGGGGGACTTTCAGGTATCATGTTTCTTAGGACAGTTATGTAACTATAGGAAGGAACTGGGATATAGTACTGTACATCCCTTGGTTGTCTTCTAACTAGTGTCTCATTGTATATTTTATTAAGTTTTCTTTGCATTCTCTGATAACCAATTTTTTTTCCATGCCACTATTATTATAAAAATTCATGCTACTATATGCTACACATTTTGTAATCTATAATTGAACACATTCTAACACATTCACTAGTTTTTTTGTTTGCAATAAAATATATATTTAATATGAAAAGAGTATGACAAACATTTTATTTTAACATACAGGCCTTTTCCCACCAAGGTAGGGTGGCCCATCATTCACTCCATCACTGCCTTGCCAGAGGCACACTTACACTACAGTTATAAAACTGCAACATTAACACCTCTCCTTCAGAATGCAGGCACTGTACTTCCCATCTCCAGGACTCGAATCCGACCTGCCGGTTTCCTAGAATCCCTTCATAAATATTACCCTACTCACACTCCAACAGTATGTCAAGTCCTAAAAACAACTTGTTTCCATTCGCTCCTATCTAACACTCATGCATGCTTGCTGGAAGTCCAAGCCTCTCTCGCACAAAACAACCTTTACCCCCTCCCTCCAACCTATCTTAGGTTGACCTCTACCCTGCCTTCCCTCCACTACAGATTTATACACTCGAAGTCATTTTATTTTGTTCTACCCTCTCTACATGTCCTAACCACCTCAACCTCTCCTCAGCCCTTTGGATAATAGTTTTGGTAATCCCGCACCTCCTAATTTCCAAACTATGAATTCTGTGCATTATATTCACACTACACATTACCCTCAGACATGACATCACTACCTCCAGCCTTCTCCTTGTTGCAGCATTCACCACCCATGCTTTGCACCCATATAAGAGTGTTGTTATAACTGTACTCTCATACATTTACCTCTTTGCTTTCATAGACAAAGTTCTTTGTCTCCACAGACTCCTCAATGCACCACTCACCTATTTTTCCCTCATCAACTCTGTGATTCACCTCATCCTTCATAGACCCATCTGCTGAAATGTCCACTCCTAAATATCTGAATACATTCACCTCCTCCATACTCTCTCCCTCCAATCTGATATCCAATCTTTCGTTACCTAATTTTTTTTTTATCCTCATCACCTTGCTCTTTCCTGTATTCACTTTTAATTTTCTTCTTTTACATACCCTACCAAACTCATCCACCAACCTCTGCAACTTCTTTTCAGAATCTCCCAAAAGCACAGTGTCATCAGCAAAGAGCAACTGTGACAACTCCCACTTTGCGTTAGATTCTTTATCTTTTAACCCCACACCTCTTGCCAACAACCGAGCATTCACTTCTCTTACAACCCCATCTGTTACTTTAGTACATGTATATAATTTTCTTTCAGGTATTTCAGGATTTGAATCTGTGTAATGCAGAAAATCAAGAATCTCATGTTCAGACAGCAGTTAGATTTTTGAATTATTATTATAATCAAAAAGAAGCGCTAAGCCACAAGGGCTATACAGCTAGATTTTTGAAGATATAGTCCTCTACTGAAACAATGAATTTTTGTTTATACCTCTGTAAAAATTTACAAGGCTTGCTGTTCATTACTTAGTGTCATAGACCCTGTCCTGATGATACTGACTCAACCTTAGTAACACTGAATAGAAGGATCATTACTATACAAGTTAGTCCTTAGGCAAGTATTTTATTTCTTACATTATCATACAGTTTTAAGTGTAATCCAATGAAGTATTGGTGAATGCCATTAAGTGTTAACTCTCGCATAGTCTGTTATCGTTTGTCACTCTTGCTGCATACTTTTTCTTGCTTAAAAAAAAAAAAAAATGTGAAATTAATGCAGAGGGTCTGATACTTAGTTCTTTGGTACTATACCTAACTTACCAGTGATATACTGAAGTCATACATTTAAAAAATTAATTAGGATAGTGAAATATAATAGTAAATACAGTGTATATAGTAGAAGCTAGTGGGATCTTTGTTTTTGTCAGATTTGAAAAGTTCTTCCTGCTAATATGTAGATCAGATATTAGACGTATATATTTTTAAATTTAAAATTCATTTAGTTTATATTTTACACTAAATCCTTGCATGCGAGTCAAGTAAAAAAAAAAATATTTACCATTGGCTGTTGTAGTAACTAAGAGAACATTAACTTCATTCATTTGGTGTACGTTTTAACCTTTTTTATTTTATGCTGTAGGAATTAGGTAAACAGCTGACTGTTGTACAGCAATTTAATGTCTTATAAAAAAATTTTTTTTAATAAGGAATTAAGTAGCACATTAGATGTACATGGCCTAGGTTTTGAGGGGCCAAGACTGTGCAAATTTATTAAGAAATTAATTTCAGATGACCCTTCTTTTCATCGACTCAAACTACTACCAGGAATCGAGTCTTAGTTGAACCCTGGAAATTTAAATATTTGTACATTACTATACAGTATATCCTCATTAACGACGCTTTAAGATAATTTTGACGAGTCATTATTAAATGAAGCTTTGCATTTTAACTCATTTTATGCTGGTGATTTGTAAAAAAATATCAAGTCTGTAGTTGACCAAGAATGCATTTTTTTGGTTTTAGTTAAATATCGCATAATCCCTTTCATACATATTAGTATGTAAAGCATGGCCTGTACTTGGAATATGATTTATTTTTGCTCGATTGTATTATATAATGTGTATCACTAATCTTTAATTATCATTATTTTGTGACGGACAGTAAGCTACATTTATCGTGTACATTTCTGTAATTAATCTTCATCACTAGGTATGAATGAAAAACATTTTCTGAAAACTATTTTCCCATGTCTAGTAGTACATGGAGGTGCCAATAGTAGTGTAGTTATAACAGTATTTAGTCTTAATATGTTTAAAGTGTTACTGATAGTTTTATAGCTTTGAATCTCTCACCAGTGCATTCTTGTCACAGCTGTATGCTGTGTATAATTTCTTTAAAGTTGAAATAGGTTAACTGTGTAAATGAAACATGCACTGTCCTTATTACTTGTTAATGTACTAATATGTGTTGTACTTGCATAATTGCTATAATGTATTGTTAGTAGGGATGACAAGTGGCTACTTGTTAGTTAGTTTCGTTCTCCCGTTTAATTGTATACTGCTGAGTGCTTTGTGAATAAAGTTTGCATATTATTAGCTGTCTTCCTTCAGGCAGATGTCAATTGTTCCATATTAATTATGCTACTCTAGCACAGTAGGAATTGCATTTACATGTGGACGACTGGAATTCCAAATTTAAACATAATTCCGGAAGAAATTACTTAATATTCATGCTTCAGATTTCTGATCCTTAAATGTTACATATGTAACAGATAAGACTGCAGCTTGGTTGAGAGCTGCACATTGCAACAGTCCACCACTTGACCTCTGTAGGACTTGCACTATTATTGTGCAAAGTCAGTAAAATGTTGCTGCTGAATACTTGGGTGCTAATCCTGTGCTAAATAGATTGTAATAATACAGTAAGATGTCATTGGTTTGTAAGATAATTTCCAGTTAATATGTGACAATGTATTATACATTTCTTAGTATAACTTATTTAATGGTACTTCATTCAACTTTAGAAAGTGTCATATAATGTTTTGTGCGATTCGTAGTAATTAAGAGCTGCACAAAAATAAAGGCCATGAAATGTGGTTTTCTTGAAGTCCAAGTAGCATTTTTAACTCAATAGGAGTCTATGAATTTAATTTTCAATAGATATATTTGCAATACTGTGAAATAAACTGTTAGCTTTAGAATTAATAATAGTTTTAGATAAGTGTCTCAAAGAGAGGATTTAATGAAAACTGAATATTTATTTAATAAAACCAAATGTCATATTTTTGTGGTTCTATTTACAAACCACTTCTTAAAATACCCTACATATTCCTCTCTTTGTATTATATTTAAATTTAATACTTAAAAGTGTATTTTTTAAATAAACACTGTGTGCTTATTTAGTGCCTTTCTGATGCCTTAAACATTAAAAAAAAAATATGCAAGAGCTAGGTAAAAAACAAGGTTCTTCCACAAACTAAAGGCAAAGCTTAATGCACAGGTTTTGAAACGATTCTATTTATTATTTAAAGATCAACAAAGATATAACAAGTTCATGAAACCTCTGAATTTCCCAATTACAATTATGCCAGTATTTACATATCGCATATTTTGCTTATTGTAAAAACGATACAGTATTGTAATTTTTACTTAGATCTTAAAGTACTTGTTATGGCTTTGTAAGAATACACTGCAATGCTTATTTTAAGTGTTAGCTGAGTGTGCATGAGGAAGTACATTGTTCATGCTGAGTAATTAAATTTAAATTTTTGTCACTAGTACAGTATGCTTAGCTTTTTGTATTAGGATGGTCCTACATGTTTAGTGGATTTTTATGAGTAAACAAAGAAATTGGAATTCATCTTTTATAGTGCTATAATTTTTAATACAGTAAAGATCCTGTTGTTCAATTTTTTTCTTCAAATGTACTAGGTCCCCAGTGCTTTGTCAGTGTTTTATTATATTGGGTTCTCCAACGTTAAGTTACCTACAAATTACTCGTGTAAAAATCTAAACTTTTATATTAAACGTGAATAAAGCAAAAATTACCAGTCAGATTTCAGGTAGGCGAGTAGGGAAGTTTTGTGTGACCTTTACAGCTTTAACATTTCCCTTTTCAATGTAATGTATGGTTTCATGCTTTTTGTTTGATTATGCAGTTTTTCCCCTTGTTATTCTATTTTTTGCAGTCATTAATTATCCAATAACCAGCTCTGACTAGTCAAAGTATCTAAGGAAAGGAAGCCCCTTCCCCTCCAAGGTTTGAAAGAATAAATCTGACTTGCCAGGTGGTCAGATAAAATAAATCTCACTGTGCACAAGTCCCTCAGGTCACGAACTTAAATGATTGACTGTGTGCAAGTCCTGGTGCTATTTTGGACTAGGCAAAACCTGGTTTTAAGAATTTCAGAGATAAAATAACCAATTCATAATTTAAATTCGAGTTTAGAAAACTCTCAGAGTAATGCGTTTGGTGGAAATAACTTCACCTTTTGTGCTATTCAGCTTAACTTTGGTTGAGTGGGGTCTAGGTAACATGACCTTTATTGTATAATGTACACTATTTGAATTCTGATATTATGGCATCACATTGATATGTTCTTCACTAATAGTAAACCCTTGCTGTAAATGGTCTATGTAATGGACTATGGAAATACATAACTAAATCAACCGAATCAGTCAATGCAAAAAGGACAAAGTTCTTTGCTTACAGAGTTGTCTATATTGTTATTGTACTGTCAGGACAAAACAGGCTTTTTCCACCACAATTGCTATTAATGGCCACTTGCTCCCCATTAGTTTGTTATATCAACGGTTTACGTATTTTTGTTGTACAATAATTTATATGCATTTACAAAATTTGCAGCATTAATATATCTTAACTTTATTGCTAAATAGATTTGATTGTTTTCCTCCACAGTAAAGGTTGTCTCATTGACAGCACTACCAAATTTGTCACAAGAAATGCCTGTACATTCCTCATAGTTTACACAACTGAAATATCTAAATAGTGTTGCTGACACTGTTGATGGATATCTTCACTTTACAGGACAAGTTTTTATTGGCAGGCACAATGCAACTTATAGAGATCACAAATTAAAAATGTTATTCCAATAAAGCTTGCTCTGCCAAGTGTGTGTTTTATTCACCATCTCACAGCTGTAGTTTTCTTACCAAACAGTTGCCTGCAGATAACAGATTTCGACGGAAAACGGTGGTGATGCACTTCTGTGTAAGAAAAGCACAAATAGTTAGGGTGGTGCTGTGAAATTTTTATGACAGACTGTGGTTAACAGTGCTTCCTGATTGGTTGCTTTGTATGCTTTTTCACCAAAGTGCAATAAATTGACATTGTATTGGTGTTTCATTACCTCCTTTTATCCATAATTCTAGGAATGTACTAGAGTATATAATACAGCCTCTCCTCACTTAGCGACGTACTTGTTTACCGACAACTTGGACTTATGATGGGCCCTCTGATCGGTATGCATACCTAAATAATGTTTATTAGTTAATTTCCTCTTCTTTTTTTTTTTACAATACTCGGTACATGTATAAACATTTAAAAATATACTAGATATATGTTATAAAAGGCACAAAGGTGACATTAAAGTAATATCAAAGATGGCTGACACAAACCCACTACCATTATAGTATGCTGCTCACTTAGTGACGAATTCGTTTACCGACGTGGTCTTAGGAACGAAACTGTCGTTAAGTGAGGAGAGGCTGTATAGGGATGATGAACAGCCCCACCTTTGATGCAGACTCCCTCTGACATTTTGTCAACAACTGGTTTATTACACCAACTTTGATTATTATTCTCAAAACTTTCAATGCTCTCCACTATTGTTAATTCTGCCTCTTGCATACTCCTGACCCCTCACTGGTCTCTGATTTGTACGCATTTCATCTTTAGCGTATCCCACCCTGTAGCACTAGATGATCCTTGTGGATTTAATGCTTGGTTTTGATTGTAATAATAATGGTGATGATCAACAAGTAAATATTTAACAAAAAATACTGGCAGTGGATGATCAACATTAATATACACATTCAGTAGAATAAATAAAATAATATGATTAGGTCAGAAGCAATTTTAATGATTAGGTATGCTTCTAAATACATTCCTTCGTTTATATGATTAGCCATCTAATAATTGGTCATCAATTTATGCTGATCACTATAGCTTGTGCAGATGCTGACTGCCACCTACTAGCAGCCTCTTTCCAGAATGCATTTCTCATTGGTCCCCCCCCCCCCTCAAGGGAGGTTAATTGATGCTGGTGAGGGGCTCTTGATCTAGGGAATTGGATCTGTGCTCCAGTTCCCTGAGTTGAGCCTGAATACCTTCAATGCCCCCCTCACATGTGCTGTATAATCCTACGAGTTTAGCACTTCCCCGTGATTATATTATTATTATTATTATAATCAAAAAGAAGCGCTAAGCCACAAGGGCTATACAGCGCTGCAGGGTAGGGAAGGAAGCAAGGGAATTGGATGGCAGAAGGGAGGGGGGATGATCAGCAGGGTACAGAAAACAGCGGGGCAGGGGATAGTACGGGGGTAGAGGGTAGCAAGAGATACAAGTAGAAAGGGCTGAAAGTATCAAAATTTGTGGAGTAAGTCAGTCGTTGTCAAAAAGTCAATGAGAGAGTCCGGATGAAAGGTGGGTCCATCAGCGAGAAGGGAAGGTAAAGAGAGAGCAGCGGGGCGAAGACGACGACAGAGGTAAATTCTGCGTGCTCGTTGATAAAGTGGGCAGTCCAACAGAATGGCTGACTGATAATGGAGCTTGGCAATTCTCACAGAGAGGAGCAAGACGCCTCTCCATGAGATATCCATGAGTAAGACGAGTATGGCCAATGCGAAGACGGGAGAGAGTAGTCTCCCAACCTCGACACTGGTGATAAGAAGACGGCCAGTAACCTATACTCGGTTTAATAGACTGAAGTTTGTTGCCGAGCATAGTAGACCAACGTTGTTGCCAACGGGTGTGAAGGTGGGAAGATATTACAGCAAAATAGTCCGTACATGGAATACCTCTATAAGAAACTGGTAGGTCATGTACTGCTGACCGCGCAGCAGTGTCTGCCTGTTCATTGCCCTGTACGTCAACATGACCAGGGACCCAACAAAAAACAATATCTTTATGCTTAGTAAAGATGCGGCGTAGCCAAAGTTGGATACGGAGGACTAAGGGGTGAGGTGTATCAAATTTTTGTATAGCCTGTAAAGCACTAAGGGAGTCTGAGACAACCACAAATGATGACACAGGCATAGATGCAATACGGATAAGTGCTGTAAGGATGGCATATAATTCAGCAGTAAAAATACTAGCTGAAGATAGTAAATGCCCTTGTACGACGCTGTCCGGAAACACTGCTGCGAATCCTACGCCGTCAGAAGACTTAGAGCCATCTGTGTACACAGCAATGGCATGAGAATGAGAGTGAAAGTGGTCAAGAAAAAGAGAGCGGGAAGCGACCGTAGACAGTTGGGCTTTCGAGCAAGGGAGGGAGAAAGAACAGACTCGAACAGCTGGAACTTCCCAGGGGGGTAGGGAAAAGTGTGATGCTACATGTACATAGAAAGGTGGTAGTTGAAGAGAAGACAAGAGCGAATGAAGGCGAAGAGAGAAGGGACGGAGTAAGCAGGGGCGGCGAACAAATAAAGAATGTCTACTAATATCAGTGACCATTCTATAAATGGAAGGATTGCGGAGATCATGAGAGCGTACATAGTAGCGCAGGCAATGGGCATCACGGCGATCGGATAAGGATGGAACATTCGCTTCTGCATAGAGGCTTTCGACAGGGGAAGAGCGAAAAGCACCAAGGCATAAACGTAATCCTTGGTGATGAATGGGGTTAAGGCTAGAGAGAGTAGCAGGAGATGCCGCTGAATAGATCTGGTCACCATAATCAAGTTTCGATAAAATAAGGGTGGAATGTAGGTGAAGGAGGGTTCGACGATCAGCTCCCCACGAAAGATGAGCAAGGGTTTTAAGAAGGTTCAGCCGGCTGTGACAAGTTGCCTTCAGAGAGGTAATGTGAGGTTTCCAGGATAACCTACGATCAAAGAGGAGGCCCAGAAACTTGACTGTATCACGTTCAGGGATACGTGAGCCATAGAGGTACAAAGGATGATCAGAGATGACAGAGCGTCTAGTGAAAGTGATTTGGTGGGTTTTAGTGCTGGAAAATTTAAACCCATGTGTGGTGGCCCAATTGGAAACACGGTCGACTGCATGCTGGAGAGAAACTGTAAGGAGGTGACAGTCAGCGCCTGCACAGGCAATAGCGAAGTCATCAACATAGAGTGATGACCAAATATTTGATGGAAGACTAGAGGCCAAATCATTAATAGCAAGGAGAAAAAGTGTTGTGCTCAGAACACATCCCTGGGGGACACCTTCAGCTTGGATAAAGTCCGGGGAGAGCACATTATTAACCCGAACACGGAAATGCCTGTCAGTTAAAAAGTTCTTAAGGAAGGATGGTAGATTGCCTCGAAGGCCTAAGGAGTGGGCTTGGGCTAAAATATTATACCTCCAAGTTGTGTCATATGCCTTCTCAAGATCAAAAAATATGGCAATAACTGAGTGGTTATTCGCAAAGGCATTACGAACATACGTATCCAAGCGCAGTAAGGGGTCTATGGTAGAACGTCCCTTACGAAAGCCATATTGACGAGTGGAGAGACTGTTGTGTGTCTCTAAATACCACACTAAACGTCTATTTACTAGACGTTCCATTACTTTGCAAACTGCACTGGTAAGAGCAATGGGACGATAGTGGGAGGTTTCATGTCCCGTAGTGCCTGGTTTGCGGAAAGGGAGAACAATGGCGGATTTCCACAGCTGTGGAAGAACTCCTTGTGACCAAATAAGATTGTAAAGGCGTAATAGGACTGCAAGGGCTGACTGATGTAAATGTTGTAGCATACGAATATGAATGTCGTCGGGCCCAGCTGCCGATGATCGACAAGCTGAGAGTGTTGCCTCCAGTTCTTGAAGTGTAAAAGGCACATTATACTGTTCTTCTCTGAGAGAAGAAAAGTCCAAGGGTGCTAACTCTCTGGCAGACTTTGAGGAAAGAAATGAGGGGCATAGATGGAGTCCCTGAGAAATACGGACCAGATGATTGCCAATTTCATTGGCAACATCTAGTGGGTTTGCTATATCAACACCGGCAACCCGCAGAACAGGAGCCGGGTCAGGAGAATATTTACCACTCAGTTTTCGTACTTTTTTCCAGACTGCACTCATAGAGGAAGCAGAGGTGATGGTGGAGACATAATCTCGCCAGCAAGTGCGTTTAGCGTCACGGATGACACGGCGAGCGATCGCACGCTTCTGTTTAAAATCAAGGAGTCGCTCTGTGGTTCTATTGTACCGGTACCTGCCCCATGCAGCGCGTTTCAAACGTACTGCACGAGCACAAGCAGGAGACCACCAAGGCACGCATTTCTGAGAATGCCTGCTCGAAGTTTGGGGTATAGAATGAGAAGCTGCGGTGAAAACGGAGGATGAGAATAGGTGTAAAAGCTCATCGATGGAGGACGAAGAAGGAACCTCTTTAAAAACAGTCAGGTGTGAGTAAAGGTTCCAATTTGCCCGATTAAATTGCCAGCGTGGGGTGCGAAGAGGTGGCGAATATGAAGGGGAAGTAAGAATGATTGGGAAATGATCACTGTCATGTAAGTCCGGGAGAACAGACCAAGTAAAGTCTAATGCGGCGGAGGAAGAGCAAACTGAGAGATCGATGCAAGAGAGAGTATGAGTCCGAGGATCAAAATGGGTGTGAGTACCTGTATTTAAAACATGGAGGGGGTGGGTGGCAAGAAAAGCCTCTAACTGAATTCCACGGGAATCACAGTGAGACCCTCCCCAGAGGAAATGGTGGGCATTAAAATCACCAAGTAACAGAATTGGTGGCGGTAATGACGAAACAAGGAAGGCAAAATCCGGAATAGATAATGCCCGAGAAGGAGAGAGATATAAAGAACAGAGCGTATACCACCTATGTAAGTGGATACGGGCTGCTGTGTAATGCAGCGAAGTATGAACAAATAGCTGATGGTACGGAATATCAGTGCGGAGAAGAAGGGCACTTTCATTAAAGGTCCCATCAGGAAAAGGATCTGAAGAATACAATAAATTATAGCCTGAGATGTGAGAAATAACAGCAGAGTGTAATTTTGGTTCCTGTAAGCAAACACCAACAGGGGCAAACTGGGAGAGTAACATCTGAAGCTCACCCCGATTACCCCTGAGGCCACGTATATTCCACTGTAAAAAGGCCATGAATGGCAATGATAAAGATACTTGAAATCCGCAGGTAAGGGTTCCTACGGACTAGGAGGGTTAGAAAAGTCCACATGCGGAGGCAGTGGAAAATGTTCAAGCAGCGAAGGAACGGTGCGCTGTGAAGAAAGGAGTTGCGCAGATGGAGCAGAGGAGAGAGAAAGAGCGGAAGGTGGATCAGTGTCCATTGATGGTTTGGTCTCTGCAATATATTCAGAGATTGCTTCAAGTGTTTCAGAATTCAGAGATGTCGTATGGGAGACAATATTGGGAATGGTAGGGGGAGGATGAGTAAAGATTGGAACTGTATTGGACTGTACCAAGGTAGGGGGGGGCGAAAGGGTGGAGGGAACTGGAGAAGCGTGGCATGGGACAGAAGAGACAGGAACCTGGGAGGTGGCAGAAGAGGAAGAAACTTGGGAGGGAACAGGGGAGGAAGGTACATTACGAGGAGGAGGGTGGACCTCTGCACTTGTAACTGAGCCAGTGAGAGGGGAAGAACTAGGGACAGAGACAGGGAGGGTAAAATGAGGAGGTGGAAGATGGGTAGGAGGTGTTACCGGACCTTTTTTTGACTTTTGAGAAGTAGAGGGACGATTGGGAAGAGGTGTCGTACGAGGTCTCGTCGATACTGAGGCTTGTAAGAGAGAACTCGAAGAAGCGAGATTAGACTGAGGCGTTGAAGTAGGGACGTCTGAGCCGAGGACATCAAAAGGATTAGATACAGGAGTGATTATGGGAGAGGTAACCACAGAGGTGGGTGTAGAAGATGGGATACCAGAAGTGGGGGGACGTTTTGAAACACGGGAATAAGAAACACGTGGGAGTCTCCCTTGGAGGCGGAGATGAGAAACTGCCATGGCATAAGGGAGACCTTCTGTCTCTTTGAGATAACGGATTTCCCGCTCGTTTAAATAGACCTGACAACGGCGAGAGTACGAAGGGTGAGCCTCATGACAGTTAAGGCAAGAGGGAGATCGATTGCAAGACGTATTAGAATGGTCATCGGCACCACAGACTGGGCATTCGGCGATAGATCTGCAATATTTCGCTGGATGGCCAAATCGCCAGCAATTTCTACACTGTTGTGGTGTAGGGATCACCTTTCGAACTTGTAACCGATGTCCTGCTATATAAACTGAGGATGGGAGTTCTCGGCTGTCAAAAGTTAAACGAGCCACATTGCTAGGGTATCGTCTCCGCCCACGGGCAGGAAGAACATAAGTGTCTACCTTGAGGATTGGGAGATCTTGGAGTTCCAGCTGTTCTAGAATGTCGGTGCCACATGTCTGGAAATTTTGTTGAACTATGGTATGGGGCAGAATAACGGTACCACTACAAGAATTGAGGGAATGATGTTTTTCAAGGGTGACAGGAACAGTATCTATATGGGAAAGACGAGAGAGCTCACGAGCCTGGGTAGCATTCTGTACGGTAATGATGCGCGTACCGCTCTTAAGAGCATGAAAAGAAATATCTTTACCAACATGGCGTAGGAGTGCCTTGCCAATACTATGGTCAGAAAGATAGGCAGTAGAGGAAGTTGGTCGTAAAGTGAAGAATTTAGTCCACTGTTCAGTCTGAAACTGAGCGTGGAAAGGTAGTGAAGGACGTGTCGATCTTTTCTGAGAAGAACGAGAAGGTGAAGGTGGAGAAGTATCATCAGCAGGTAATTGTCGTTGACGTTTAGGCGTGGGACCAGAGTTGGTCCGACGTGGAACGGGTCGGCGATTTGAAAATTGCCGCACCGTAGAGGGAGAGGCCGGAAGCATAGTCAGAGGAGAGCGAAGGTCTGATAAATCGAAGGAGTCAGTCGAGGCCTCAGTACCTGAAGCAGGTGAGGAAACAGCACCGGCAATAGGTACAGAGGCATGAGGAATGTCTGAAGAGTGGTCCAAAGACGAGGCAGGGTCAGAACGGGGTGCGGTATCAAGAAGGGGCCCGGGGGTAAAAGGTTCATGGACTAGGGCTGCCATGGTTAGGTTACTTCTTTCTTTTTGTTTTTAAGAAAAAAAAAGAAAGAAGAAAAGAAAATAAAAATAAAAAAAAGAAAAAAAAAGGGGGGACCGGGGAGGGATAGTTCCTAGGAGGAATGAAAGGGCCAGAAATCTCCCTCCGCGCCCAAGAGGACTCGACACCGCTAGTAGCGCAGATGCAGCATGGAACCCGTGCCATACCCTACCCTTCATGCCAGTAAACCAGCAATCTGGGATAGCAACCTCACATCTGCCGAGCTACCTCGGTGGACAAAAGAGAGGGCGGCCGGATATCCGCCACAAAGCATACCTCCTTCAGCCACCACCCCCGGAATCCGAAAGGTGGCTTCCAGAGATACACCCGTCGCCCAAAAGACACCCAAAGCTACTCCGGGATACCGGAGAGGGATCGGGACATCCCTAGGCAATCCAGATTCCACGGCAAACTACGCCACCGCCAAGAAACCTCAACGGAATGGGATCGACCCCGGTGTCCTTTCCTCTACCTAGGAACTAGCGTGCCTGTGGGAGAAATCCTAAAGGACAAAAAGAGGAAGGGCAAAAGGGAGGAGTGGGGAGGTGGAGGAGGAAAGGAAAAAGGGGAGGATGGGGAGGATGGGATAGGGAAGGGGAGATTGGGGGGTAATTAGGTTCGGTCTGAGGAAGAAGACCGATAGGTCTAATTCCTCAGACCAAGAGCCTCTTCACCACGCCAAGGAGCCCCCCTTGAAGAGGCCCGTGATTATAATAATTCCTATTGGTCCACTAATAGGTTTAAATTTTTTGGTTCTGCAATGCACTAGATTACTTTTACTAGACATTTTGTCTCTAATACTCTGCTATACCTGTATGGTTCCCAAATCCCTGTAACCCTTGTGGGTTTAGCATTTAGTTTTGATAATTCTGGATCCCTGAAAATGATATGGTCATATTTCTCGGTCTTCTGTTCGATTGCTGGCTCTCCTGGAAACCTCACATTACCTCCCTGAAAGCAACTTGTTATAGCCAGCTGAACCTCCTTAAAACCCTCACTCATCTTTCATGGGGAAGGGGGTGGAGATCATCGAACTCTCCAACTTCATTCAGCCCTAATTTTATCGAAACTAGACTATGGTGACCAAATATATTCTGCAGCCTTTCCTGCAACTCTCTTTAAACCTGATCCCATTCATCATCAAAAATACATTTATGTATAGGTGCTTTTCATTCCTTCCCTGTCAAGAGGTTAATGTTCCATCCTCGGATATTTCATCCGCTCTCACAACCTTCTATGAACAGGATGGTAATGGACATTAGTAGAGGTCCATTATTTGTTCGCCATCCGTTTACTCTGTCCCTTTTCTATTCACTCGCTCTTGGTTTCTCTCTTCAGCGCTGTATAGCCCTTGTGGCTTAGCGCTTCTTTTTGATTATGATAATAACAATCCTTGTTTCCTTTTTTCTACCACTTTTGGCCTCATTCTTTTGCTGTTGCAGTTTACACTGATGGTTCTAAATCCTCTGACAGTGTCAGGTTTGCAGTGGTGTTCCTGGACAGTGTAGTGTGAAGTCATTTATTAGACTTTGCATACAGTTCAGCTGTGAAAATGCTAGCCCTGTTCTGTATGACCCTTGTAGCTTTAGCACTCCTTTTTAATAATAATGAATGGTATGCAATTCTCATACCACATTCGTGGTAGTTTCAGACAACTTTAGGGCTTTGCAAGCTATCAAAAAATTTCACCTCATCCCCTAGTTCTTCATATACAACTTTGGTTGTGCCACATTTCTAGCAAAATTGAAGAAATTATTTTCTGCTGGGTCCCAAGTCATGTTGATGTTCAGGGCAACTAGTAGGTAGACTGCTGTGCAGTCAGCAGTACACGACCTTCCCATTTTATATTATGTGGAGTGGGTTTCAGGGGTCAATGCCCCCTCGGCCCGGTCTGTGACCAGGTCTTGCTGTGGATCAGGGCCTGATCAATCAGGCTGTTACTGCTGGTTGCACACAAACCGACATGAACCACAGACCGGCTAGTCAGGTACTGACTTCGAGTGCCTGCTCAGTGCCTTGAAGACAGCCAGGGGTCTATTGGTAATCCCCCTTATGTAGGCTGGGAGGCAGCTGAACAATCTTGGGGCCCTTTCCCTGTGTTGCCTCTCAGCATACCTGTGGCATCCCTGCTTTTCATTGGGGGGATGTTGCATCTCCTGCCAAGTCTTTTGTTTTGTAGGGAGTGATTTTTGTGTGCAGATTTGAGACTAGTCCCTCTAGGATTTTCCAAGTGTATATTATCATGTATCTTTCTTGCCTGCATTCCATGGAATACAAATCAAGGGATTCCAACTGTTCCCCTGTATAGCCCTTGTGGCTTAGCGCTTCTTTTTGATTATAATAATAATTGTGGCTTAGCGCTTCTTTTTGATTATAATAATCCAACTGTTCCCAGTAATTTAGGTCCTTTATCGTACTTATACATGCCATGAAAGTTCTCTGTATATTCTCCAGGTCTGCAATTTCGCCTGCCTTGAAAGGGGCCATTAGTTTACAGCAATATTCCAGCCTAGAGAGAACAAGCAATTTGAAAAGAATTATCATGGGCTTTGCACCCCTAGTTTTGAAGGTTCTCATTATCCATCCCATCATTTTTTCTAGCAGATGTGGCAGATACGTTGTGGTCTTTGAAGGTGAAATCCTCTTGACATTATCACTCCCAGGTACTTCACATTCGTTTTTCACTTTATTGTATGATTGGAATTTGTTTTATACTCCGATACAGCTTTAATTTCCTCGAGTTTTCCATAGCAGAGTAATTGAAATTTGTCTTCATTGAACTTCATAGTGTTATCTGTGGCCCACTTAAAGATTTGGTTGATGTCCGCTTGGAGACTTGTAGCGTTTTCAACAGATGACGCTCTCATGCAAATTCGGGTGTCATCTGCAAAGGTAGACAGTGTTGAGGCTTAATCTCTTCAGAAATGAGTATGAGGAAAAAGATGAGAGTGAATACTGTACCTTGTGAGATAGCTTTTCACTGTAGCCCCGTCTGACCTTACTGTTTCCAGTTACTTTGTGTGTTCTGTTTGTTAGGAAGTTATTGATCCATCTACCAACTTTTCCTGTTCCATTATCACGCATTTTGCGAGCAGTTACACCATGATCACACTTGTTGAAGGTTTTTGCAGTCTTTGTATACTACATTTACATTTTATTTGTCCTCCAAGGTATCCAAGACCCTGTCATAGTGGTCCAGTAGTTGGGATAGGCAGGAGCGACGTGCTCTAAACCCATGCTGCTCTGGGTTGTACAACTGATGGGTATCTAAGTGGGTGGCGATCATGCTTCTTAGAACCCTTTCAAAGATTTTTATGATGTGGGACGTTAGTACTGTCGGTCTTTAATTCTTTGCAATTGCTTTACTGCAGGTATACCATAATGTGCAAGAACATATGAATAAAGGAACACTGAATCTGATTTGTCCCATGGTATGAAGGTCCTCCTCTCATCAGGTACTCATAGCTGTATCACCCCGGTGGTTGAGCGCTTAGGTTTGATTATAATAATAATAGGAAGGTCCTTCTTAAATTCAACCTCTCTCACTCGTCCACTTGCCAAGCCAATTTAAATAGCCATACAATTTTTAAAGCCTCAGTGACCCTACTTTGCAGACTGATTCACTCATCAGAAGCTACATGGCATGGTCCCCTCAAGGAAGGTTCCTTGATGTTGGTGAGGGGCTCTTGATTTAGGGAATTGGATCTGTGCTCCAGTTCCCCGAATTAAGCCTGAATGCCTTCCACATCCCTCCCCCAGGCGCTGTATAATCCTCTGGGTTTAGGTCTTCCCCCTTGATTATAATAATAATAATGCATGGCATGGTTTCGACGATCATTGTTTTTATCGGTCACCAACAAACATAAATAAAAACTTACTTATTTGATGTTTAATCCCACCTGAGTACAGAGGGTTGGCATATAAAACGAGGGCAGTGCTGTATGACCCTGGTGGGTTTAGCCCTTAGTTTTGATAATAAAAGACAAGTTGACAAGGAATGAAAGAGTGACTCAGTTACTTGGGAAAAGGGAGGTAATCATATTCCTCCCTTTCCTTGAATCTAACCTGGCCCGTGGCCTGGTGGCAAAAGCTCTCGCTTCACACAATGAGGGTCCAGGTTCGATTCCCGGCGAGGGTTGAAACATTAGGCGTGTTTTCTTACACTGGTTGTCTATGTTCACCCATTAGTATAAAATGAGTGTTAGTCGACTGGTGTGGGTCGCATCCCGGGACCAAATTGACCTTATTTTCCCGAAATGCTTTGCATTGATATCAGCTAGAAATAAAGATAAATATAATATATAGCTAGTAAAACCTTACAGTTCACCTCTTCCACTATATAAATCGGCCTGTGGTTATCTATAAGACTGAAACCATTTGTTTTGGTTTCATTAATATCCTAATTCTGTGCACATATTTTATTTCATATTTGCCTGTCATGTTATATCTTACTTGTACTGAGAAGTACTGAAGTCAGCTTACTGACTCACCTGATTTTAAACTTTGAGGCCAATCAGACCTGTGGTTCCTGGTCCCTTAACCCAGTGCTATCAAGTCCCTCAGACTGTGCTGCCAAGCCCTACAGCCATATGTTACAGGTTCCTCAGCCCTGTACTGTCAAGTACCCAGATTGTACTTCCAAGTTAAGTTTATTAAGGTACACATGAATACAGTTACATAAATTATCATACATCGCAGCATATGTGTAGATTGTCTAGGATAATCCAAAAAAGTCAGAGTGACGTATTTCCACTGGGTCCTTATATTATTTAAACCTGAAAAGTTATAACAGTTAAGTAACGTAACTGTGTGAAAAGCAGCTACAACAAAAGGAGATATACTAGGAATAAGGTAAACTGAGCTATTTACATTAACTTTAAAAAGATCAGATCACAGTAAAAAGTACATGTTAGCTATACAAGATATCACTCTCCTCCCTTTCTGTTCCTAAGACTATCCTTCCAGGTATCTCACCATCTGAGGAGCTGTAGGATGCTGACGCTAGAGTATTATCCAGCTCGTCAGTAAGTGGGCGAAGCCATCACGCTCTGAGAGCCATATCCACCCTCCTCTCTCCCTCCCTCTCCCATCATTTCCATCCCCACATCCGAACTCCCGCCTTTCTTCCCCCCCCCCCTCCCTCCATTCCTCCCATGATTTGTATCCCACTCGTGTCCCACCCTTCCTCTCTTCCTTTATTCCATTTGCATCCCATGCTCTTCCCCTTACTTTTCCTCCCTTCCATATTCCTCTCTCCATTTCAATCTCACTCCCAATTTCCATACCCCCCTTTCCCCTTCACTAATGCACTACTAGATTTACGCCCTACTCTGTTCTGTTTTCCTATCTCCCCCTTTCCCTATCCAATGCTTCAGTTCTCTTCATCTCTCCCTCGTGTTTGATATTGGTGAGGGGCTCTTGATTTAGGGAATTGGATCTGTGCTCCAGTTCCCCGAATTAAGCCTGAATGCCTTCCATATCCCCCCCCCGAGGCGCTGTATAATCCTCCGGGTTTAGCGCTTCCCCCTTGATTATAATAATAATAATCTCCCTCGTGTTCCTTTTATCCACATTTTCTCCTCTTCATCTCTCCCTGTTCCCATTCCTCCTATCTTTGCTATGCTCTTTTTCTTTTCTATCCATCTCGCTCCACTTCTCTCTCATTAACTTACCAATTAAAAAAATGTAGACAGTATTAATAGCATTACGATTAAAACCGCCTTTGAAAGGGAAAACAGAAATAAGCTAGAAAAATTTACCGGTTAATTAAAGAATTTGACTTATTTTGACCTGGGTGGCCAGACCAAATGTAGTAGTAATAGTAGGCAGGCGGTAGTAGTTGTAGTGCGAATAACACCTGCTTAGTGTGGACAGAGCTGAACTAATAAAAACTGAGAATTAATTATCTCCCGAGTCACGAAATCAGTGTTTGCCAGACGCTGCCTGTGTGCGCCGCTAGATGGCATTATTTGATTTATATATTTTCCTGCGATGATGTTAACATTATAACAAATAATGCGTCGGTTTATTATATAGGGGTTCAGCGCTGAGCCTGTCAGTTTGTCCTGTTTTTTCTACAGTTACATTCTACAGTTACATTCATGTAACTGTAGAAAAGGTAAAGGCAACAGAGTATTTCAATAAAAGCGATGTATATGTGAAGCGCAAATGGCATTTTAATCCTTCATAATACTAGTTCTTATTCAACTTTACTAATGCATCCTAAGAGTTTTTATAGAAGAAAAGCTATCATTAGGGAAACGTGACTATTACAGAGAAAAGTTTTTCTAGCTGAACGAGACGGGGATAAAATAGATAATTGTGTGTCCTCTTGTAGGAAATTATTATTAGTGCAGTAGTATTATTATTATAATCACGGGTCTTTCAGTGCTTTGGAAATGAGATCAGGTTTGATCCGAAAATGGGCAGGGTAGCTCTAATTTCTTGAATCAACAGCCTCTCACCCGAATCACCCCAACAGCCCTTTAAGAAAGGGCTCCTGGAGGTGAAGTAAAGCTGAGCCTCGAGCGAGGCAGGACCAGGAAGAGGTTCAGCACTGGATTATCTCTCTTGAGAATGACAGTTCCTCTCACCCTTGTTTCCTGACGCTCTCGGGATTTCCATCTTTATTTAGTCCTAGGAGTCTAGTATACCTAGATTCAATCTGGTTCTGATTTTCAGATAGTAATGATACTTATTTCACCTTTCTTTTCAAATGCTGTCCCTGCAATCCCAGTCTGAAGTTTAAGCTTTGGCTGAATGCTGATATCATTATCTTGAGACACTTAAAAAAAAAAACCTGACTGCCACGTTTCACTTTGGGAATTGTGTACTAGACGAAAGACGGTGCCACCACTGGCCCTAACAAGTCGGATATAAAAGTTAAGATAGGTGGAGAAAGTTGAGAAGTATGGAGGATGGAGCCTAGGCAGGAAATGCCCCAATGAAATCAGAACAGAACTATTGGAACAGTACATTTTTTAAAGAGAATCAGGTGGGTACTGGCTGTTAGGATAACGAGGCTGTGGGAGAAAACAATAGGCGTCATCGCCTATTCTCATTTATCTTTGACGAGGGATTATCTTGCAATTGAAATTCTTTCAGATGATTAATGACAGGTAGGCAAGACACTTAAAAGGTTACAATAAATATTTTAAAAATGACATGACCCAATCAAAAGAAACATTCTTAAATATTTCCCTAATATATATAATCCTAGCCCAACTTAATTAAACACACAAAAGTTCCCCGAAAAACAGACCAGATCTCTAGAATAAAGCCTGATAAAAAGACTTATGGGACCTAGCAGTTCTAAGCATGAAAGTGTATATACATCAAATTATAGCTGATACTAGCCAGATTTTAACAAAAATAAAATGATCTTACAAGAGCATCAAATTAATCATTTAGAACCTGGGTGGAAACATGGTTTGAAATTATAGGTGCCCAGATGGAACATTATATTGAAAAATGAAGAAGTTGCTCGAAAGCACCTTCTTCATATACTAATAATTATATCTTTATTTCTACAAGTACAAGGTATACAGGCCTAGCTGACATCAGTGACATACTACTGCAGAGCATTTCGGGCAAATTAGGTCAATTTTGTCCTAGGATGCGCCCCACACCAGTCGACTAACACCCAGGTACCCATTTCACTGATGGGTGAACAGGGACAGCAGGTGTCTTATGGAAATACGTCCTTAAGTTTTCCAGCCGTACCGGGGAATCGATTCCGGGAACTCAGTGTGTGAGCTAAGTGTGCAAGCGATCGAGATACGGGACACTCAAATTAAGTTGTTATAAACAACTGTTAGTAAATAAACAGAAGGATGGTGAGGGGCTCGAACTGCGGTGTTTTATCTAAGACTATTATTATTATTATTATTATCAAAAAGAAGCGCTAAGCCACAAGGGCTATACAGCTTTATCTTGGACTAGTGATGAGTGAGCACCAACCTAGAGTTGTACGAACAGTTGAGTCTTGAGCTCAAGCAATTAGCTGTGTGGCACCCCTAGCCAGATAATGAATCCAAGTTAAACCATAAAGTTGGACCGTTTGTTCAAAGATAAATTCATCTACACTCATCGAAGTCTCTTAGGTTCAACGTCTTGCCTGTTCTGGATGTCTCCGACTAAGTTCGATGCTACCATCCCTTCAACAGTGGACGACATTGGAACTGGTACAAACATTCAGAAGTAATGCTAGACGTAATCTCCCTCAAGACTAGACTAGAACAGGGTTGTAAATGGTACGGTGATACCGAAAAACTGGGAAAAGGACACTTATGTATAGTTCAGGACATTATTAAAGGACACGTTTCGCCACGAGTGGCCTTTTCAGTCCTAATGTGTAGTTAGGTAAGACACATATGCAACAGTTAGACATCTTTATTCCGAAACGTTTCGCCTACACAGTAGGCTTCTTCAGTCGAATACAGAAAGTAGGCAGGAGCAGTAGAGATGTGAAGACGATGTAATCAGTCCATCACCCTTAAAGTCGTAGAATTTGAGGTTGTCAGTCCCTCGGCCTGGAGAAGTTCAGTTCCATAGTCAGGAACTATCTGACTATGGAACTGAACTTCTCCAGGCCGAGGGACTGACAACCTCAAATTCTATGACTTTAAGGGTGATGGACTGATTACATCGTCTTCACATCTCTACTGCTCCTGCCTACTTTCTGTATTCGACTGAAGAAGCCTACTGTGTAGGCGAAACGTTTCGGAATAAAGATGTCTAACTGTTGCATATGTGTCTTACCTAACAACCTGTCGGTATTGTATACCATTTTGATGTTCACCTAATGTGTAGGACTGAAGAAGCTTCTCATGGCGAAAAGTTTCATTTGACAGATGTACTGAACTAAACACAAGTGTCCTCTACCACAGACTAGAAGAGAATTACAGTAGACAAAATTACAGTTTAATGTGTGATTACTTAGCCTGGAAATAAAATTCTCTTGTTAAAGAGGATTTAGTACTATAATCAAATTAGGCGTTAAAGCATAAGGGTAAAACAGCGCTGGAAAATAACGAAAAAAATATAGGAGCATGAAAAAAAGAAAAACTATAGCCACAGACATACTAGGCTATCTCAACACTTATGTTCAGTGATGCTTCTCCCACTTACTGCTTTGATTTTCTGCCAATTATTCCGGGCCGGTGCAACCTTATAGGCAAACTAGGTTACCACCTAGGGCGGTAAATACTCTTGCATCACTACTGTGGTTGTAGTGGTTATTAAGACATGTGCAACAGTTGGGTATCTTTACTGATGAAACGTTTCGCCTTCACAGTAGGCGTCTTCAGTCTAATACAGAGGTATCAATATTTTTGACTGAAGCCTGTTTAAGCAAAACTTTTCGTCAATAAAGATACCTAACTGTTGCACATGTGTCTTCATCTTCAACTTCTCGGTATTTTATACCATTATTAACAATCTCCAGTACTGTTTGATGACAGCATATGGGAGTCAGGTCATCGCGGCAGGTATACAGTGAAGCCAGTAATCAAGGTGGGTATACACCAAGATGTATATAATAAGGTGTATATCTTTGTGTAAATATACCGAATGTTTATTTTAATGCCTATTTTAGGTATTAAAGGTTTATCGACTATTAATGAAAAGATAAACTGAAGCGTTAAT